>NC_051285.1:385016-520016 GCF_015220745.1 Sebastes umbrosus | reverse complement strand
TTCAATGCCGGCCAGAATCAGAAGAGCTCCTTCAATAAACAACCTCAGATGTATTATCTTTATTAGACAACAACAACAACTGTCTGTGTTGTTGACGAGGACTTTCAGTGCTGTAGTTCCGATGTTAGTTTGGTGAATTATTTCATTTAAATGTCATGTTCTGGAGCTGTGTTTGGAGACAGAGTTTCATGCACATCGGACAGGTGATTGGATAAAATAAAGATGCTTTAATGTGTTAGTTTGTTCTTCCTGTCTGATAACACAACACGTTCTCATCCCAACTCGTCACATACCACCGCTTTCACTTCATCAAAACTGCTATAGCTAGGTTTAGAAGAAGAAGAAGAAGAAGCTTTATTTGTCAATCAACACAATCAATCTGTTCTAAATGAACCTTAAAGGAGATCAGTCCAGTATTTAATCCTCTTATCAACATGGGAGTGGACTAATATGCAGATTTATGTAAATGTATGTATATATTTATTATTATTAAAGTGGGCATGTCTGTAAAGGGGAGACTCGTGGGTACCCATAGAACCCATTTACATTCACATATCTGGAGGTCAGAGGTCAAGGGACCCCTTTGAAAATGGACATGACCGTTTTTCCTCTCCAACATGTAGTGTAAGTTTGGAGCGTTATTTAACCTCCTTCATGACCAGCTAGTCTGACATGGTTGGTACCGATTCATCAGGTTTAGTTTACTATGATACCAGGATCTTCACTCTAGCTTTAAAACTGAACCCGCTACAACCTAAAAATCACAAGCTGCGTTAATGCGTTAAAGAAATTAGTGGCGTTAAAATGAATTTCCGTCAACACGTTACCTTTGACAGCCCTAGTTTTGTCTGTCGACAGAATCCCTTCATTTGTTAACACAAGGCTTTTATTCTGAAATATTTGCAGGACAGTGTTGTAGAACATGCAGTGACTTGCACGGCTCCATAGATTAATAGAGTATAATGAAATAAAATGGTCATTATGAAAAGGCAAACTATGTGGAAAGAAACGCTGTCTGTGTGGACGCCACACGCCTGAGAGACGCAGGAGTTCTGGTTCGTGTCCACAGGGGCGTTTTTTATCGCGATAGATCGCCTCGCTTCCCGGTGTCGGATGCTTGATGGGCTGCCACTAGACACCTGATTGGACGAACGCTTTTCCCCTCTCGCTTTCATATGATATCAGTTTCTGTTTACTGCTTTTACTGCATTAAAGAAATTAGTGGCGTTAAAAGAAATTTGTGTCGATTCGTTAATATCATTGAACCCATCCTTAGATGCAATGGGCTGCTGTGAAGTGCTTGCTCAAGGACAACATATACGGGGGATGAACCACCAACCTCGCAGTCGATGGACAACCACTGAGCTACAGTTGCCCCAACCAGTGTTAAAGGGAACTGCGGCGGCGGTGCCAAACGCCAACGGCCGTGACAAAGCGTGTGTATTTAAGGCCCTGGGAATGAGAAGGTGCTGGATCACATGTAGGACAGTTTGTGATACTTGAAACTGTTGAAATAAACAGTTTAATTGGTGAATAAAATGTCACCTGCAGGTGAAAGGATGAACATCAGTCTCAGGTTGTGTCGGTGCGTGTCGTCAAAGTTTGGCTCCGTAGCTGGTTTCCTGTTGGCCGGTTCAGGCCGGCGTTGGCCCCCGGCCCGCCTGGAAGGCTCTTACTCTTATTTCCAGAGGGGGATGTTTTAAAGAATTGGCCGCCGGCAGCGTCCCAGCTCAATTAACCTTCAGACGCCTTCAAGTCCACTCAACAAAAGAAGAGAAAAGAGCTGAGAGGATCCGTTAGAGAGTTCAGCTCTCACATATTTACTGCAGCTTCCTGTGTGACTGTAGAAATCCTGCTGTTGTTCATAGTTTCCGTTGTTCAGACTCTGGTTCAGACTCTGGTTCAGACTCTGGTTCAGACTCTGGTTCAGCTCTGCTCTCTGTCCTCAGTAAACACATCCAGCTTTTATGATGCTCCAACATCTGGAACACTCTTTAACTGTTTACTGCTGCTCACACCTCTCACTGACACGTCCCCCTATCTGCCCTCATGAACAACTAGTATACTGATACTTCAAGTTTATTATATGAAGTATACTCAAGTAAGATCAGGTATACTGGGTAAGTATACTAATATCAATGTACTAGTAGTATACCTGTAAGTGTAATACTTGAATACTTCTTGGGACTAGATTGTCCCTCTTTCTAGTTTATAAAAGTAAACTATTTAGTGTAACAATCGTAAACTTTGACTACTTTACACATAGGTTTTATTTTGTACTGTTTAACTATACTGATAGTATAATGATAGTTTACTGGTTTAATACTTGTAGCCAACTTTATAGTTTATAAAAGCACACTTTAAAGTGTACTCTGTACTAAACATCCTTTTGCAAACTCTCACGCACTTTAATAGGATACTCTATCAACAAGTACGCACAACTACAGGACAAGTACACCGTTCTGTAGGCCTCTAAGGCAACAATACTACATGATACTCTTCTTCAGTATATATTAAGTCAAGTATATTTAGAAATAAATAAATAAAGGTCTTTTTGGTAAGGGTATATTTTCCTGTGTGTCTTTTATATCTCTTATTAATACCTTTTTATGTTTGTGTGCTTATGATTAAAGCTTGAAACAAATAAAACCCAACTTGTCTTTGTGTTCTAGTCACTGAGATCTCAAACATGTGATATTTGTGAGTTTATAAAACCAATTAGGAACATTTAATTCCGTTATACTGTATGTAGAGGAGAGGATGGAGGTGTTTTGACTCTTTGACTTTGTCTGTCAGTTAATTTATTTCCTGCTAATCCGTTAATCTCCTCCTGATGTCCTCACTTCACTTCTCTAACTTTGTTTTTATTATTTATTCCTCCGACTCTCGTTCCATTCACACACAACTATTATTATTATTATTATTATTATTATTATCATTATTATTATTATTATTATTATAGAACTGCAATAAAAAATATCATTATTCATTTAATATCATCCCCGTAGTCCTCGACTGGTGGACGTCGTCCTCATGATGTTGTCCTCAGTGAGTTACGATGAAGATGATGATGATGAAGATGATGATGATGATGATGATGATGATGATGATGAAGGAACAGTCTGATGTTTAGAGAACGGTTGTCTCATGTTTCAGACTGATATCAGCTTCATCTGTGTGTCCAGTCCAGACGTCCTCTCAGCTTGATGTTGATGTTGATGACCAGATGGCTGAGACGGTTCAGAGCAGCGGAGCTGACAACACAAAACAGGACTAAGAGTCTTCAGCCATGACAGCAGCTCTGTGGGACCAAACAGTATCGAAGCAAAGAGACGAAACTCTGCTGCTTTTTTGACAACAGCCGCTAGATGGCGCTGCGGTAGCGCTGCCGCCATTTTGGACTGAAAGCTAGGGATGCACCGATATCGGGTCTGGTACTGTGCTCATGTACTCGTACCAGCAAAACGGCGCCGATACAACGGCTCCGATACCACTTTACGGTGGTGCGTCTCTGTTCCCAAACAACCGGCTATCAGCCAGTAGCTAGTAGCGCTAGTAGCTAGCAGTGCCAGTAGCTAGCAGTGCCAGTAGCTAGTAGTGCTAATAGCTTGACATCAACAGAGTGTAATGGAGTTGTAGGATATTCAGTAAGACGCAGGGCAACAGAAGGTGTCACCTGATGTGTTGAAGGTACAAACAGCTGGTAGTTCTTGTTACAAAGGAATCAGACAAGTGGTCGTACTGGTCCTTTAATTATTGACTCACTGAACAGGTTCACTGAGCAGGTAGTGACCAGAGTACCTGAGCAGGTAGTGACCAGAGTACCTGAGCAGGTAGTGACCAGAGTACCTGAGCAGGTAGGGAACAGAGTACCTGAGCAGGTAGTGATCAGAGTACCTGAGCAGGTAGTGACCAGAGTACCTGAGCAGGTAGGGAACAGAGTACCTGAGCAGGTAGTGACCAGAGTACCTGAGCAGGTAGTGATCAGAGTACCTGAGCAGGTAGTGAACAGAGTACCTGAGCAGGTAGTGACTAGAGTAACTGAGCAGGTAGGGAACAGAGTACCTGAGCAGGTAGGGAACAGAGTACCTGAGCAGGTAGTGATCAGAGTACCTGAGCAGGTAGTGACCAGAGTACCTGAGCAGGTAGGGAACAGAGTACCTGAGCAGGTAGTGAACAGAGTACCTGAGCAGGTAGTGACCAGAGTACCTGAGCAGGTAGGGAACAGAGTACCTGAGCAGGTAGGGAACAGAGTACCTGAGCAGGTAGTGACCAGAGTACCTGAGCAGGTAGGGAACAGAGTACCTGAGCAGGTAGGGAACAGAGTACCTGAGCAGGTAGGGACCAGAGTACCTGAGCAGGTAGTGATCAGAGTACCTGAGCAGGTAGGGAACAGAGTACCTGAGCAGGTAGTGATCAGAGTACCTGAGCAGGTAGGGAACAGAGTACCTGAGCAGCTAGTGATCAGAGTACCTGAGCAGGTAGTGATCAGAGTACCTGAGCAGGTAGTGAACAGAGTACCTGAGCAGGTAGTGACTAGAGTAACTGAGCAGGTAGGGAACAGAGTACCTGAGCAGGTAGGGAACAGAGTACCTGAGCAGGTAGTGATCAGAGTACCTGAGCAGGTAGGGAACAGAGTACCTGAGCAGGTAGTGACCAGAGTACCTGAGCAGGTAGGGAACAGAGTACCTGAGCAGGTAGGGAACAGAGTACCTGAGCAGGTAGGGACCAGAGTACCTGAGCAGGTAGTGATCAGAGTACCTGAGCAGGTAGGGAACAGAGTACCTGAGCAGCTAGTGATCAGAGTACCTGAGCAGGTAGTGATCAGAGTACCTGAGCAGGTAGTGATCAGAGTACCTGAGCAGGTAGTGAACAGAGTACCTGAGCAGGTAGTGATCAGAGTACCTGAGCAGGTATTGATCAGAGTACCTGAGCAGGTAGTGATCAGAGTACCTGAGCAGGTATTGATCAGAGTACCACTGTATCTCCACACGGACTGTTTACCTGTATTGAACCAAAGCCTGCTTGAACGTGATTGGTCGATACTACTCGTACTACAGACAGAAACCAGAATTTCCGATACCAGTTCTGGTCCCGTTGCTCCAGATTCTACATGTGAGAGCAGAATGTGTTTCTAGAGATCAGGTTTATAGTCTCCAGTCTGTGTGGCACTAACGACCCTCCATACAGCAGCGACCACTGCACTACAGCAAACACTCACTGTGTCCTGCTCTACCCTCCATCTCTCTCTCTCTCTCTCTCTCTTTCTCTCTCTCCCTACCTCTCTCTCTCTCTCTCTTTCTCTCTTTCCTCTCTCTCTCTCTCTCTCCCTCCCTCCCTCTCTCTCTCTCTTTCTCTCTTTCCTCTCTCTCTCTCTCTCTCTCCCTCTCTCTCCTCTCTCTCTCTCTTCTCTCTCTCTCTCACCTCTCTCTCTCTCTCTCTCTCACCTCTCTCTCTCTCTCCCTCCATCTCTCTCCCTCTCTCTCTCTCTCCCTCATCTCTCACCCTCTCTCTCTCTCTCATCTCTCTGTCTCTCTGTCTCTCTCTCTCCTCTCTCTCTCTCTCCCTCTCTCTCTCTCTCTCTCAGTATGTCTCATCCTCTCTGCGTGGTGGTTGGACTCTTGCTGATCACAGTATTGTAATCGGATCATTATTATTTGCCGGATCAATACCAGTTATTGGATCAGGATGAAGCTCCTCTGCAGCGGATCGATCATGTATCTGCTTCTTCTGCCAGGTGAGAACATTGATCAGCTTCACTTTAAACACTTTATATGATGAGAGGATCATTTCTTTAGAGGAACTTTATGTTCACTTCCTCATCAATGTTTCTACAGATACATTGTTTTAACTCCCATCAATGACATGTTGGATTAATGTTCATATGTTCAGTGCAACGTTTGATAAATATATACACATTGTTATTACCCTTCTAAAAACAATGACTAAATAATGTGATTTAATAAAAGTTATGAAGCATTTTATGGGTCTAAAAACGTATCTTTTCTTCATCAATGTTGAGATAAATGATCTAATTTAAATATAATATGACATTAATACATTATTTATATGTTTACTGATCATTTATATGATTTTTCCTCACCGCCACACTGAACAAATACCATAGTAAAAGTTTTATTCAACGCCAAACAAATCTGGTTTCCATGGAAACAGAGGTTATCAGGTGAGCACATGATGACAGGTTGGGACCGCCCACACAGGTGACCCGACTAGATCCAGAAACACTAGGTGAAGGTCACCTTTTCTTCTTCTTCTTCTTCTCACTGTACAGCTCAGTAACATTAAAACAATAACTTCATATTACTGTTGAATTCATGTTTATTAGATGTTAAGAATCAAAGCTAACGTAGCACACCGCGCTAGCTGCCGTATTAACGTGTGAGACGGTGTTTCAGATTGTGTTTGTGTGTTTAAATGTGTGTTTGTGAGGTCGATGTCGGGACAATGAGAGCGACAGGCTGAGCAGTGATGAGCAGTGATGAGTGTTTGATGAGCGTTTGATGGCGGCGAGGATTAAAGCTGTCAATCACACTGTCCATCCAGATAAGAGGAGGCGTGACCTCCAGAGGTCAAACAGCAGAGATAATCCAAACACACTTCAGCTGCACATCTTCACCGTGAAGAGCCGGTCGGCTGTAACTCTCCACACGTTGTTAACTAGAGGAACACTGTCCAACATCTACACAGGGGAAACCTCCTATATGATCACGTCTGTCCGGGTCAAAGTGATCTCTATCAGCGGATGATTATTATTATAACAGAATCCTCTCTAATCAGATCACCATCTAACTGATATTATATATTGATTACATGAATACAACGTAATGAAACGGACCGATTCTCTATTTCCTGACGATTCTTCTTCCTTCTCCCTCAATGAGGGTGAAGGTCCACAGCCTCCGTCCGTTCCACGCTTCCCATTCATTGTCTATGTAAGCAGCCGTGCAGCAATGCATTCTGGTAGCGTGGCGGCATGATTCGAAAGACGGGGCGTCATGTCGCCTGCTCCTCATTTGCATGAAGTTGAGGTCTAGGCTACTTTATGCAAATCAATTACGTCTGGCGCAATTCGCCGTCTCTGGTAGCCGCAAATGACATACTATTTACAAGTGAAGTATTACAGTATGCGACGCTGGACACTACGGCGGCATAAATATCCCAAAATGCAATGCGGTAGTGATGACAACGTTCATGACAGACGTTGACGGACAGCTCTGTAACATCAATAACGCTTCAGCTTAACTGGAAGTTTCAGATTTCACTTTGCTAGGCGTTAATATATATATTTATAATTAATTCAGACTTTAATTCTCACAAACCGTTGTTTTGGACACACGCGGTTGGTTACCATGGTTACACGTCTCCAATCGGCGAGGACCTGAAGTCATCATTAAGGGGGCTCTAGGGTCCTTTAGGTGGTTCTAGTATGTGTTTAGGGGGTTCAGGTCATCATTGAGTATTACTGATCTCTGTAAAGAGCTTAACAATCAACAGGATAAAACTGGATCTGACTGTGATGTACACACACACACACACACACACACACACACACACACACACCATATTGACTTAACATGCCATCATCTGGTTGTTTGCACTTAGCTGTGATGGACGCCACTCTGTCCATCTGTGCACTCAGAATGTATGGACTGGCTGGTTACCATGACGACGGCGGTGATGATGATGGTGATGATGATGAAGATGATGATGATAAAGATGATGGTGCTGCATTGTGTGTGTGTGCCAGCTGGCGTGATGTCAGAGCTGTTAACGCTCACACTTTAGCTCCTCTGGGAGTCGATGCTGAGTCAGCAGCTCGCCGTGAACCGTGAACACATCAGAACAACGACCAGAGACTAGAGGAGGAAGAGGAGGAGGAAGAGCAGCAGGTTGATTTACACGAAGACTTCAGGTCCTAATGATCCTCCTGATAGGAGATCAGCTCTAAGTCATCATCTATTAGTAGATAGTAGGGGCTGATCCAGGCGATCAATGGATCTGAATATCAGTTCTAGTAGGTGATCAGATGTAGATTCCTGTGTTCTGCTGGTGTTGCCCTCCTCATTGAGTCCACAGTGAGAACTAATCAAAGTGGCTGAATGTGAGTCAATCCAACGCTAATTAATATGTAATTGAATCGTTATCTCTCTTCTCTGCAGACGGGTTTCTGTGCTTCGTCCTCACAGAGGCCTGATGGGTAAACTCATTCTAGTCACACAGCGCTAGGCGGTGATGGCGAGCTGTCACGCTCCACAGATCAATAAACATGATCTGATCAACAGCAGGATGATCGATCCACTCTGAGGAATATCTAGATCGATTTAGTGACTATGCTTTAAAACTTAAAAGTGATGCAAGACTTTGTTACGGCTCTAAATGCTATAACGTTACGTGACTACGGCGGAGAGAGATCACTCCGGTACGCCGTAACGTTACATATAGAAGGGAAGATATCTGGTAGTCTACCGGGGCGCCGCTCCTCCTCCCCCGCCGCCACAACAACAAGCGGCCGTCGAAACAAACCGCACCAGAGTTCAATTAAAACGGACTGAATGTTGACTTGTGAAGGTGAACCCTAGAGATCCTTTAGGTGGTTCTAGTATGTGTTTAGGAGGTTCTAGTATGTGTTTAGGTGCCCCTAGAGGTCCTTCAGGTGGTTCTAGTATGTGTTTAGGTGCCCCTAGAGATCCTTTAGGTGGTTCTAGTATGTGTTTAGGTGCCCCTAGAGGTTCTTCAGGTGGTTCTAGTATGTGTTTAGGTGCCCCTAGAGATCCTTTAGGTGGTTCTAGTATGTGTTTAGGAGGTTCTAGTTGTTATTGAAGAGGCTAGCAGTCCTTTAGGTTGTCCCTGTAGCTACTGGAGAGGCTCTAGGGCTCACTGAGGGGGTTCTAGAAGTCTCAGAAGGTTCCTATAGCCACCGATGAGGTAAGTCATCATTCAGGATGTTCTAGTGGTCCTTTAGGTGGTTCTTGTATTCATTGAGGAGGTTCTAGTGGTCCTAAAAAAGATTTTAGGGGTTCTTATATATATTGTATGTACAGTATATTGAACACCTATGGAAGTTTTTGTTGCACTGACTTAAACGACACTCTTCTCCACCACGAGGGCCCTTAAGTAGGTTCTAGTGGTCACTGAGGAGGTTTAAGTTGTCCGTGACGAGGTTGTAGTGGACAGTGACAAGGTTCTTGTGGTCATTGAGGAAGTTCTAGTGGTCATTGAGGAGCTTTTAGGTGTCCATGACGAGGTTCTAGTGGTCACTGAGGAGGTTTAAGTTGTCCGTGACGAGGTTGTAGTGGACAGTGACAAGGTTCTTGTGGTCATTGAGGAAGTTCTAGTGGTCATTGAGGAGCTTTTAGGTGTCCATGACGAGGTTCTAGTGGTCACTGAGGAGGTTTGAGTTGTCACTGAGGAGGTTCTAGTGATCACTGAGGAGTCTAGTGGCCATTGAGGAGGTTCTAGTTGTCTTTACAGAGGTTCTAGGGGTCATTGAGGAGCTTTTAATTGTCCATGATGATGTTCTAGTGGTCATTGAGGAGGTTCCTGTGGCCACAGAGGAAGTTCTAGAGCTCCTTTAGGTGGTGATAATGGGTGTTTGGGGGTTCAAATGGCCATTAAAGAGGTTCTAGGGGGTTCTTTAGTATGTTGAACACCTGAGGGATCTTATGGAGTAACAGCGCTCTCCACCATCACCATCAGAACACCAAATAAGGGAACATATTTGTAATAATGACGTTCACCCTCCAGTAGATCCACATGTAGCACTGAAGCCGTTCCCAACACCTCACTGAGACCCTCACTGTTGGGTTCTACCTTCATCTGTCACCTGTCTGTATAAACAACGTCACATCTAATGGAACCTGGCCTGCAGTAGCGAGGATGTCCTGCCTGGGATGAAGGTGTTGGACACAGAGGCAGGAAGCCTTCAGTCCATATTCAGTTACAACGACATTATTATTATTACACATAACATGAGAATATGATTTAAACGGATTTAACTGTCTGAAGGTCAGTTTGAGCTGCAGGAATAGTTTCATTATAGTAAATAATAGTCTCTATTTCCTCTGTTTGTGTGATAGAAACCACAGTCAGCAGCTGTTTGAGGAGATTAAACTACATATCTGTGTTTTTAATCCTCAGTAGGAACCAGTGAGCTCTGACCTGAGAGACAGGAAGTCAGTCGGTGTTGAGAGACGGACCGACATGTTGGTCCTTTAATGGCTTTTGTTGATAATAATTACTTCTTAAATAATCACCTGATTGACGGATCAATCCACAACGTCATGTTCGTATAGTCGTCCTTAAACAGACGAGTGGACCTGAGGACGTTCTGGTTCTCTTAATGAGACGTCCTCAGTTCTGGTTCTCTTAATGAGACGTCCTCAGTTCTGGTTCTCTTAATGAGACGTCCTCAGTTCTGCTTCTCTTAATGAGACGTCCTCAGTTCTGGTTCTTTTAATGAGACGTCCTCAGTTCTGGTTCTCTTAATGAGACGTCCTCAGAGCTGGTTCTCTTAATGAGACGTCCTCAGTTCTGGTTCTCTTAATGAGACGTCCTCAGTTCTGGTTCTCTTAATGAGACGTCCTCAGAGCTGGTTCTCTTAATGAGACGTCCTCAGTTCTGCTTCTCTTAATGAGACGTCCTCAGTTCTGGTTCTCTTAATGAGACGTCCTCAGTTCTGCTTCTCTTAATGAGACGTCCTCAGAGCTGGTTCTCTTAATGAGACGTCCTCAGTTCTGCTTCTCTTAATGAGACGTCCTCAGGTCTGGTTCTCTTAATGAGACGTCCTCAGAGCTGGTTCTCTTAATGAGACGTCCTCAGTTCTGGTTCTCTTAATGAGACGTCCTCAGAGCTGGTTCTCTTAATGAGACGTCCTCAGTTCTGCTTCTCTTAATGAGACGTCCTCAGAGCTGGTTCTCTTAATGAGACGTCCTCAGTTCTGGTTCTCTTAATGAGACGTCCTCAGTTCTGGTTCTCTTAATGAGACGTCCTCAGTTCTGGTTCTCTTAATGAGACGTCCTCAGTTCTGGTTCTCTTAATGAGACGTCCTCAGTTCTGCTTCTCTTAATGAGACGTCCTCAGGTCTGGTTCTCTTAATGAGACGTCCTCAGGTCTGGTTCTCTTAATGAGACGTCCTCAGTTCTGGTTCTCTTAATGAGACGTCCTCAGTTCTGGTTCTCTTAATGAGACGTCCTCAGTTCTGCTTCTCTTAATGAGACGTCCTCAGTTCTGGTTCTTTTAATGAGACGTCCTCAGTTCTGGTTCTCTTAATGAGACGTCCTCAGAGCTGGTTCTCTTAATGAGACGTCCTCAGTTCTGGTTCTCTTAATGAGACGTCCTCAGTTCTGGTTCTCTTAATGAGACGTCCTCAGAGCTGGTTCTCTTAATGAGACGTCCTCAGTTCTGCTTCTCTTAATGAGACGTCCTCAGTTCTGGTTCTCTTAATGAGACGTCCTCAGTTCTGCTTCTCTTAATGAGACGTCCTCAGAGCTGGTTCTCTTAATGAGACGTCCTCAGTTCTGCTTCTCTTAATGAGACGTCCTCAGGTCTGGTTCTCTTAATGAGACGTCCTCAGAGCTGGTTCTCTTAATGAGACGTCCTCAGTTCTGGTTCTCTTAATGAGACGTCCTCAGAGCTGGTTCTCTTAATGAGACGTCCTCAGTTCTGGTTCTCTTAATGAGACGTCCTCAGAGCTGGTTCTCTTAATGAGACGTCCTCAGAGCTGCTTCTCTTAATGAGACGTCCTCAGAGCTGGTTCTCTTAATGAGACGTCCTCAGTTCTGGTTCTCTTAATGAGACGTCCTCAGTTCTGGTTCTCTTAATGAGACGTCCTCAGTTCTGGTTCTCTTAATGAGACGTCCTCAGAGCTGGTTCTCTTAATGAGACGTCCTCAGTTCTGGTTCTCTTAATGAGACGTCCTCAGTTCTGCTTCTCTTAATGAGACGTCCTCAGTTCTGGTTCTCTTAATGAGACGTCCTCAGTTCTGCTTCTCTTAATGAGACGTCCTCAGTTCTGGTTCTCTTAATGAGACGTCCTCAGAGCTGGTTCTCTTAATGAGACGTCCTCAGTTCTGCTTCTCTTAATGAGACGTCCTCAGGTCTGGTTCTCTTAATGAGACGTCCTCAGAGCTGGTTCTCTTAATGAGACGTCCTCAGAGCTGGTTCTCTTAATGAGACGTCCTCAGTTCTGGTTCTCTTAATGAGACGTCCTCAGAGCTGGTTCTCTTAATGAGACGTCCTCAGTTCTGGTTCTCTTAATGAGACGTCCTCAGAGCTGGTTCTCTTAATGAGACGTCCTCAGAGCTGCTTCTCTTAATGAGACGTCCTCAGAGCTGGTTCTCTTAATGAGACGTCCTCAGTTCTGGTTCTCTTAATGAGACGTCCTCAGTTCTGGTTCTCTTAATGAGACGTCCTCAGTTCTGCTTCTCTTAATGAGACGTCCTCAGAGCTGGTTCTCTTAATGAGACGTCCTCAGGTCTGGTTCTCTTAATGAGACGTCCTCAGAGCTGGTTCTCTTAATGAGACGTCCTCAGTTCTGGTTCTCTTATTGAGACGTCCTCAGAGCTGGTTCTCTTAATGAGACGTCCTCAGTTCTGCTTCTCTTAATGAGACGTCCTCAGAGCTGGTTCTCTTAATGAGACGTCCTCAGTTCTGGTTCTCTTAATGAGACGTCCTCAGTTCTGGTTCTCTTAATGAGACGTCCTCAGTTCTGGTTCTCTTAATGAGACGTCCTCAGTTCTGGTTCTCTTAATGAGACGTCCTCAGTTCTGGTTCTCTTAATGAGACGTCCTCAGTTCTGGTTCTCTTAATGAGACGTCCTCAGAGCTGGTTCTCTTAATGAGACGTCCTCAGAGCTGGTTCTCTTAATGAGACGTCCTCAGAGCTGGTTCTCTTAATGAGACGTCCTCAGAGCTGGTTCTCTTAATGAGACGTCCTCAGTTCTGGTTCTCTTAATGAGACGTCCTCAGAGCTCCATGTTTGTACAGAAGACGTTGAACCTTTCCTCCGTCCTCCTTTAGTCCAGTGATATATGAATGTCTGTTATCTGAAGGTCGTTGAGCTGACGGTGGTCTCCTGTGCTTCCTTTTTAGTGCATGTTCTTGAAGCTCCGTATGAGGGTTTATTTTTATCTCTAATGTCTCATCTTCAGTTATTAATCTGGTTGTTGAGTGTTCAGAGCAGTTTGGATCAGAATACATTTTATCATGTGATATTTCTATTAACTCAGCGGTTCACTAGAGTCCAGGTTGGAGGCCTGAGATTAATCTGACGGCTCATTTAGAAGATAATTAAAGGATTAAGAAAGATATAAAAATACTTGTTACAAACACAAAAATGTAATTTGTCTTGTGAAATCCTGGATGACCTCTAAAGACCTCTAAAGATCTTTTATATGAAACAACCTGAGTAGAAAGGAATCACTCATATTACTTGATCATAAGGTGTTTGTCTGCCTGCATTAAGGCTGCACAATTAATAGAATATTAATCTCGATCACATTTTCAGCTTCCCAAAATGAAATGAACATGATCGACTCGTTCTGGCTTCACTGTTGTGGAGCTGTCTAACCCACAGACTGGATATGAGACGTGGTCGTGGTCACTATGACAACACACATTGGTGGACTGCGGTTTTGAAGCCTCAAGTTCGGCATTTTGCCCGTTGTGATCTTTGTTTTTATCCGTCGTCATCTTTGTTTTTTCTGCAACCAGAAGTGACCCTAGAGGGAGGAGCTAAGTACAACCAAACGCTGAATAACACATTTATAGGCGACCAAAATGTTCTAATTAACTTTGATGAAGTGAAAACTTCAAAGTTAAAGCTGTAAGACGGAAACACGGAGAACTCCCAGACCGGACAACGCCGTGGTAGCGACCTGTCAATCACCCGGTAGCCCCGCCCTAAAGCATCCCCTGCTTTATGGTCTGTTTGACTCTAAATGGGACCATCATTTACTAAGTGAACATCATGCTGTATTGCAGATTATTCAGCGTTCGGTTGTTCTTAGCTCCATCCTCTCAGGTACCTTCTGGTTCCAAAATAAACAAGATGTCGACGGCCAAAATGCCGAACCTGAGCAGCAGCAAACCAACGGGTGACGTCACGGTGACTCCGTCCACTTCTTACATACAGTCTATGTGCCAGTGACCAGTTAGCCCTGCTAATGAACATATAGGAGCCTTTTGTGAGAACACTAGCTGTGTCTGATGCTTCATTCATGTGGTGTTGGAGGAATCTTTCGGACTGTAACCTCCTCCTGAAGTCGGAACAAATACTCAGAAAGTCTGCAAAAACGTTGGTACCTGACTTTCAGAACGCAGAATGATGAAAGTAAATGTTGGGTTAATGGTGAGAAAGTGTTTATTAAAGAGGACATACTAGGGTTATTTTCAGGTGAAACTGTATTCTGTGTTTCTACTAGAACATGTTTATAGATGTTTTAATGTGTTACTTTGATCCCAGCAGCTCCTCTGTTCCCCCTCAGTCTGAAGCTGTTGTTCTTAAAGTCTCCATGAAATGACGAACACGTTTCATCATGTGTTCAAACAGCCAACAACACGTTTCACTGAGACCCTCCAGGATGTTCCTCTGGCGACTGAACTTCATTCCTCTGCTGTCTAAAGACGACTGACTGCAGCTGATAGAGACGTCTTTGTCTTTAACAGACTCTTCTAAACAGTTTACAGGACTGAAGTGTGCTGGCTGTTTCACTGTTTACCTCTATGGTTACAGGATGAGATATCAGCCTGATGGAGGAGACGAGTCTTTATCTGCTCTGAGGGAACGTTCCTCTGACGTTAACACTGAAGGAGATAAACTAGAATGATATTACATCACATGTTTCCAGTGTTCTTCTGATCTGATCAGACAGTTTATGGATGCTGAACGTCCCCAGCTGCTTTTATCTTCACAGTTTGGACTGTTTGCCAAATCAAACACCGATGAACACGTTGAAATAAGGACGCTGGAGGTTTGTTTGATGTTGAGGTTCTGACGTCATTTAGCTTCTGCATTTTACTGGTCTTTTTCAAACTCTCACAGGAGACCCACAACACACCTGTTTTAGTCTTCTTTAGGGGGTCCAGGGGGTCTTTAGGGGGAGATACCAGGTCAACAGTAGATGTCACATAGAAGTGGTGAACATCCTCTGAATGCTCTAGGTCTCTAGTCTGATCCATCCATCCTCTGAATGCTCTAGGTCTCTAGTTTGATCCATCCATCCTCTGAATGCTCTAGGTCTCTAGTTTGATCCATCCATCCTCTGAATGCTCTAGGTCTCTAGTTTGATCCATCCATCCTCTGAATGCTCTAGGTCTCTAGTCTGATCCATCCATCCTCTGAATGCTCTAGGTCTCTAGTTTGATCCATCCATCCTCTGAATGCTCTAGGTCTCTAGTTTGATCCATCCATCCTCTGAATGCTCTAGGTCTCTAGTTTGTGGCTGTAAAGTTTCATGAGGCTGTGATTATCCTAGAGGTCACCACAGGTCATTTTATACAGTGAGGTCAATGAAATGTCTCCTATGGGGACTGACATCATCACACATGAATCCAGTTGGGCTCATTGGATCCACCAGAGTCTCAGCTTTACAGTGAGACCCAGTTTATGTGATTCTTAGACTGTTTATGGACCCCAGTATGCAGAAACATCCAGATACACCGTTTTAGAATAGGAGACATTAACACGTTTATAGTGCATGTGACTTTGCATAAAGTATTGGTCAGACCCTCATCAGCATCGTTTCTGTCCTTCATCATCATCATCATTAGTTGTCACAGGATTTAAAGGAATTATCAGTCTGCAGACGTTTAGTGATTAATGTGTAAAACCTTTAGCTGATTAGCAGGTTAATTGAAGAGGGAAATGTGGTTTCTGTGTGTGTGTGTGTGTTATTATGGGATGTGTGTGTGCTCAGACTGATGGAGATATCAGACACTTCAGGATTAAAAGAAAATCAGGACAGAGAATAAAGCAGCAGAGAAAAGGACTGTAGCCACGATGTAACCTCGTAGCATTCAACATACCAACAGGTTCACATGAAGAGTTCAGGGCCGACCATCCATTCAAATGGTTCACTGGGATTAAACACACGTTTTATCTGTTCTAAATGAACCTTAAAGGGAGATTAGTCCAGTATTTAATCTCCTCCTCTCAACATGGGAGTGCTAATGGGAGTGCAAATGTATGTATATATTTATTATTGTAAATCAATGAACAACACAAAACAATGACAGATATTGTCCAGAAACCAATATTCAGAAGTCCTTCCGTCTAAACAATCAACCAAAATCTACTTCTGATAACATGTTAAGAGGGAAACAGGCGATGATACTACTGCTGATCTGGTTTCACTTTACAACTAGATCCATAGTTTCACAACTTGGTTCAAGTTTGGTGAGTCGGACGCGTCGCGCTGGACAAAGTACTGTTCCCGCCTTTTCATTGTGAAAGAGCAACGGCCAATGCGGAAGCTCCAACACTCAGCTGACCAATCGTGTAACTTCATCACTCAGTGACAGACTTTCAAACTACCTGGTTTAATAAAGAAGTCTCTCTCTCTCTCTCTCTCTCTGTTCTCCAGTGTGTTTGGCCGCTCACGGTCGCTACGCTCAGAAGCTGCTGACTGACTTGTTCACTAACTACACCAACGCTCTGCGTCCGGTGGAGGACACCGACCACATCATCAACGTCACGCTGCAGATCACGCTCTCCCAGATCATCGACATGGTAATCACAACCCCGACCGCCGATGTTCATGTTCATGGTGTCTTAATTCATGTTGTAATGATGCAGCCCGGCTTCACGGCAAAGCGTGATATAGACCCGCCTGTCCAACCGGAAGAAAGCGAGTCAATCTGACGCTACATATATATATATATATATAGATATATATAAATTTTCAGACATTAAACAGACTTTATTTCGGATATATTTCAGACATGTTTCTGATATTTTTTGGATATTGTTCAGACTTTTTTTTCGGACATTTTACTAACATTTCAGATAATTAATTAAACAGATTTATTTCAGACTTATTTCTGAAATTTTTAGGCCTTTTTTCGGATATGTTTCGGACATTTTTCCGACTTTCATCCGACAGTTCCGTTGTTCCGTTCGTGCTTTACTTAATTTACGTATTTATTTTAAGCCCAACCGTGACTTTTTCCCCGACCCAGCAAACACAGGACTTTGAAGCGGGAGACCCGTGTTCGAGATGAGTGTTTTGTTTCGCAAGATACGTTAGTGACGGTTGTCACGTGTCACGAACTGTTGCGTTGTTTCTGTACGTGTTTTACTTAGTTTACGTACTTGTGACGTTTTGGCTTAACCTAACTAAGTGGTTTTCTCTCCTGATGCTAAGTCAAAGATCAAGTCATCGTTGCCCCCTGCTGGAACCGTACGTTAATAAAGACGTGTAATATTCACGTCTCTGCGGAGCTAAACGTGACCCTGACACGCCGTCCTCTGGTTGGCTGATGTGAACGTGTCCTTTCACCAGGATGAGCGGAACCAGATCCTGACTACCTACCTGTGGGTCCGCCAGGTGTGGATGGATGCCTACCTCACCTGGAAGAAGGAGGACTACGACGGCCTCGACACCATCCGCATCCCCAGCAGCTACGTATGGAGACCCGACATAGTGCTCTATAACAGGTAGGTGACATAGTGCTGTATAACAGGTAGGTGACGTAGTGCTGTATAACAGGTAGGTGACGTAGTGCTGTATAACTGGTAGGTGACGTAGTGCTGTATAACAGGTAGGTGACGTAGTGCTGTATAACAGGTAGGTGACATAGTGCTGTATAACAGGTAGGTGACATAGTGCTGTATAACAGGTAGGTGACGTAGTGCTGTATAACAGGTAGGTGACGTAGTGCTGTATAACAGGTAGGTGACAGTGCTGTATAACAGGTAGGTGACGTAGTGCTGTATAACAGGTAGGTGACGTAGTGCTGTATAACAGGTAGGTGACGTAGTGCTGTATAACAGGTAGGTGACATAGTGCTGTATAACAGGTAGGTGACGTAGTGCTGTATAACAGGTAGGTGACGTAGTGCTGTATAACAGGTAGGTGACATAGTGCTGTATAACAGGTAGGTGACGTAGTGCTGTATAACAGGTAGGTGACGTAGTGCTGTATAACTGGTAGGTGGTATCTGACTGATTAATGACCTGTTATGACCTTCTCTGATCTCCTGTTCCTGCTCTTCTTCCTCCTCCACAGTGCAGACGACGAGTTCTCCAGCTCCATGGAGACCAACGTGGTTATAAGTAACGACGGCAAGGTGATGTGGGACCAGCCGGCCATCACTAAGAGCTCCTGCTCCGTGGACGTGGCCTTCTTCCCCTTCGACTTGCAGCAGTGTCACCTGACCTTCGGATCTTGGACTCACAACGGTAACCAGATGGACTTGTTCAACGCCTTGGACACCGCCGACCTGGCCGACTTTGTCCCCAACGTGGAGTGGGAGGTGAGCGGTGACCTGCTCAAACTAAGACCTCATTCCTGAATCTAATTTAACTAAATCTAATGATTTCTTTACGCAGGTTCTGGGCATGCCGGCGAAGAAGAACGTCATCCTGTACGGCTGCTGTTCAGACCCGTACCCGGACATCACCTTCAGCCTCCACCTGAAGAGACGGTCCTCCTTCTACATCTTCAACCTCCTCATCCCCTGCATGATGATCTCCTTTCTGGCTCCGCTGGGCTTCTACCTGCCGGCCGACTCCGGTGAAAAGGTGTCTCTGGGCGTCACGGTGCTGCTGGCCCTCACCGTGTTTCAGCTGTTGGTGGCTGAGAGCATGCCGCCCTCCGAGAGCGTCCCGCTGATAGGTGAGAGGACTCAGGAGTCTTGTTAGGGGGCGTTGCGTTACACCTCATGTGAACCGTACCCGAGTCCACATGAACCGTACTCCAGACCACCTTTTCACGTACAGTACGGAGCGTTCACACGAATAAAACCAACTGGACTTTAGGGACCAGTGTACTCGGATCCAGGCCGGGTCCCTGATGTGAAAGTGTGGCGGTACTGAGTTCCCCAGACTTTAGTTGTTCAGTCAGAAGACTGAAAAACAGTTCCCATCCACATAATAATATAAAATAAAATGCCTTCTTAATAATAATAATGAACAAATGCCTCTATATTAACAAACAATTAAGGAAACTGAAATATTGGTTTTATTTTTCCTTTTACCCTCCTTTAAAGTTTTCCCAAATAAAATACACTAAAAGAAATGGGTATAAAGGGTTTCATTGAAAATCAACAAATGAATAGAATACAAAAATACAGCCTGCAGGCGTTAGGCTATTGTAAGGCAAGCCAGATCGTTGCACAAATAGTACTAATCGTCCCAGTGCAGGTAACCCAATTGGTTGGCACTTAACTTGTTTCCCCAACTAGGAGAGTCAACACTCTCAACAAACAAAACACAAAGATCACAGAATCCCAAAAGGGCCCAAAACAGACCAGAGTTTCTGATAAAGCTGATAACACATGTTGCATTGAGTGAAGGAGAGATCAGAATGACCCTGGGTGTGCAGTTTCCCTCCTCTTTTAAGCCCTACAGAAAGGGCGTCGTTACACCCTGATTGGCCAAGAGGGGAATGCACCAAGCTGCTCTCAACTATCATTTAAGAGCCAGTCCCCACACCCTGCGCAACAGGTGAACTGAATAACCCTCTAATCACTCAGCAACTCAACCAAAAAAACACCAGGGAAAAGGGAAACAACAGCAAGCACCAGAGAATTGGCAGCTGCCACAAAAGCACTTTCAGTTTCAGGTGATATACACTAAAGAAAATATACTTCCCCTTAAATGTTGCATACTGGTTCTTGAACCATCACTCTGAGACGTCAGCAGCGCATGGTTCACAGCAACAACAGCCAGTGAAGGTGATCTATTGACTGTATATTGACATCATATCAGCTACATTACTACAGTTTACATGTCTCTATCTGTAGAATATGTTACGGAGACGAAAAAAAAGTAAAGACTTATTTTTAAATCAATACTTCCTGCTTTCATTTCAAAATAAAAGCCCTTAAATGTTTTTTTTGTGGACAGAATTCCTTCATTTGTTAACACGAGGCTTTTATTCTGAAATATGTGCAGGACAGTGTTGTAGAACATGCAGTGACTTCGAGAGCTCCATGAATGAATATAGTACGGAGTTTTAATTGTGGATTATTACTATTATTTACAAATTACCACACGTTTCTGAACCTTTCTCGGTCTAAAATAAATAGGAATTACATTTATAATGAAATGAAACGGCCATTA
Source organism: Sebastes umbrosus (assembly GCF_015220745.1). Taxonomy (NCBI): domain Eukaryota; kingdom Metazoa; phylum Chordata; class Actinopteri; order Perciformes; family Sebastidae; genus Sebastes; species Sebastes umbrosus. Next base: position 499,716 of record NC_051285.1, on the reverse strand, counting down.
AAAGGCAAACTCTATGTAGGAAGAAAGAACGCCCGACGCGTCAATCACACAGCCGCCACGCAACAAATACGACGCAGGCGACGTTCCTGGCGTTCCCAGGCTGGATGTGGTGTTAAACCTGCAACTGGTTGGTATGTTGCACCTGCATCCTCCTCCTCCCCCCTTCAGAATAAGAGCCTCAGATCAGAGGAGACTGTACGTGGATGAGTTTTAAATGAATGTTGGATAAGCTGAGATACAGTTTCCTGTTGTTCAGGAGGAGAAGGTTACCAGACCAGCAGATCTGCAGTTCCTGTGTGTGTGCTGTCTTGGTGTTTCTAAAGATTCTGGTTCTGAGCCCGGTAGTAAACAGCGTGTTGATATCTGCTGGCTAACAGCAGAGTGAAGGAGGAGGGCTGCAGGTCGATGAGGCCCGTCAGCGGTTATTTAAAAGGAATCAATGATCTCTCAGAAGTTCAACCTTCAGGTCTCAGCGTCGCCAACAGCAGTTAATCCTCTCAGAACCTTCTGTACTAAAGAGGTACAACGAGTACAACTGTTAACTACATGCTAAACTTACATTGTACGACCAGAAATAACTGTCTCTGTCAAAGATAAACATAGAAACACGCTGAAAACTCATTCCAGTATAAAGTAAAGTAGATTTTAAGATGTGACTTGGTTGAACTCCGTCACAGCTTGCTAACTCCTCCTCCCAGCCCTCGCTCCAGCCTCGGTCTGGGTCTCATCCACATGAACAGAGGAAGGAACTCTGGATTCATTTAAATCAGGACTATTAGAGTGTTCATCCTGGGGAGTTGATTCACCTCAACAAAGAAATGATCCTCTGAGTTACAGACGTCTCTTTCCCAATGGAAGTCTACGGGAAAAAGTATTTTTGGGCCCAACGCGCGCCGGCCCTCACTTTCATTGCTCGGCGCACCGCCTCGTATGCGGGACTCCCCAGCCTGCCGTGTGTCGCTCACACCCTCCAGCTGGCTGTTAACGAGGGTCTTTAGACACAGAGAAGTACTCGTATCGGTACTCGGCATCGGAGAGTACCCACATGTAAGTACTTGTACTCGGTCTGAATAAAGTGGTATCGATGCATCCCTAGTTTGTCATTCAAGTATTTTGAGGTGTGAGGGGACAAAATTAACCCCCTTTTAACAAGATTAATTTTGTGATTTAGTTTCAATATTTAGGAAACAAGTTGATGTTGTTCACTTTTTCTGGCTGAATGGAACTCTTCTGGCAAAAGCTGACATTTGTCTTTGAGACTTTCAAGAGGTCGCAAACCACAAAATCTGATCTGAGATCTGCAAAAACTCTTGCAAGACTCGCTGCCCGACGACCTATTCTAACCTTGAATATTTGAGGTCAACGATCTAGCGAGAGTTTCCCCAGTGTCTCCCTTTTACCCTTTAAAGATTTAACTGTATGAGCATTTTGAACTCTAACTGATCTTCACTTCCCTTCTTCAACAGGAAAGTATTACATCGCTACCATGACGATGGTCACTGCATCAACAGCGCTCACCATCTTCATCATGAACATCCACCACTGCGGTCCCGAGGCCCGTCCCGTCCCGCGGTGGGCCGAACGTTTCATCCTCAACTACCTCGCCCGCATCTGCTTCGTCTACGAGGTCGGAGAGAACTGCCTCGGCGGGACGTCTTCCAGGAAACAACCTCTGTCTCAGGAGGAGTCCGAAGCCCCGTCGGCCAACGGCAGCAACCCCAAAGGAACCAGCTGGGATGTGAACGGGCAGGTGTGGGGGGGCAGGGTGGAGGAGGACGGGGAGTCTCTGAGGCTAGGACGGGATCCGACCAACCAGACGGACTGGAAGGAGGATCTGTTTGTGACCATCGACCACTCGGAGGAGGAAGGAGCTGCTGGAGGACCTGAAGGGGAGCCGGAGGAGTCCAACGCTGGAGGAGCAGGAGGAGCAGGAGGAGGAGGAGAGCATGTGGAGGAAAAGAAAGGCGTAGGAGGTGACGGAGGAGGAGGCGGCGCCGGGGGGGAGAGAAGGAGGGAGATCTTGGTGAGAACCCAGTGTGTCTGCCAGCACCAGGGACTACGCAGGAACGTTGAGTACATTGCCAACTCGTACCAGGACCAGCGAGCCGCTCAGCTGCGTATCGGGGAGTGGAGGAAGGTCGCCAAGGTCATGGATCGCTTCTTCATGTGGCTCTTCTTCATCATGGTCTTCCTCATGAGCATCCTCATCCTGGGGAAAGCCATCTGATGGAGATCCGGCTCCGTGAGGGTGTGACGGTGGCGAGTCGGTTGCCCGCTAAAAGTTTAAAATCAGTCTTCATTTTCACCGAACAAGTGAACAATGATGGTTTTGTTTAAATAGAAATTTTCAGATAAAGGTTCAATCTACCGTACCCGCCATAAACCGATACTCTATCCGGTATCTTTGCAAATAATGATTTCCACCAGAAAACGTAGACGTGAGGGTTGGAAAGAGACTAAATGAGTGTTAACACTTCATCTTACAGGTCCACACATTTCATGGTAATTAGGTGATAATTAGCAAGTACCCTATTAGGAATTACTGCCAAATTACCTCAATACTTATCGAAAATGACTTTGTTATAAACATTATTTAATAATTATATTCCACTATTTCCCAATAGCGGATAATTTACATGTCTGCTGATAAATAGATAATAATAATAAATGTCTTAAATAACTCCCTGAATCATGACATCAGCTACCAGGATACATCTGTGTAGACAATAAGTCACAATGGTGAGATATACAGTAAACTTTGAGGTAAATATTGGGCTAATTTGGCATTAATTCCTAAGAAATGTCCAATAGGTTACTTTCTAATTATCACCTAATAACCATGAAGTTTGCGGACCTGTAAAATGAAGTGTTATCGGATGAGTTTGCACAGATATGTGGATATATCAGAGTTTGTAAAATAATCAACAAAAGGCCACAGATCATTTCTAATGCTTTGAAAACATCTCATCAAATATGGAGAGATTTTAATCCAATAGCATGATCTTCATTGTCATTGTGGGTTTCACCCATCAGGAAACATCCACAGCACTGAGGCACAGCGACTGTCTCCAAAAACAACAACATATCCCGGCTATTGAACCCGGACTACTTCTTCTGTCTGGATGACACGTTTGATGTTTTCTATGGGAGTCAAATGACGTCACAGTCTCACGGCAGATCGTGAAATAGTCACGAAATTTAATCTATTTGATTCGTGTTCATAAACATGAATTTCCCTTTTTTCTTGTGACTCTCAGCACGACTTTCAACGACATGTTATTTGTGCTTTTTCCTACGAATGTCCAGCAACACGTGACACACGGCTCAATTTCCACTCCGGTCTTTTCAAAATAAAACTGCTTAGTTAGGTTTAGGAAAAGATCAACTTGGTTAGGTTTATGCAAAACTACTTAGTTAGGTTTAGGACAAGATGGCGGTTTGGGTTAAAATAACACCGTAAGTGCCGTAACTTATGTACGGAAGTTACGTGACAAATAAATCCACGTTGACTTCTGGCCTCACACGGGGCACCAACATCGGTCTCCTGGGTGAAAGTATGGTATTTTGAGACCCACCCATCCACCCCGACCTCCTCCCTACGCAGCGTTCATCGCTCTTTATACTTCCCGGTTCACAACTACGTGGACGGATGACCATCACGTAACAGATGTGGAAGTTGTGTCTCTGTACACGAATCAGTACATTCAATTTCATGACTATTTCACAAACTGCTGTTCGACTGAGCTGTAAATGACGTGATGCTCTGTGTTGCATTTGAGAGTTTAGCGTCCAGTTGTACAAAATTATATTTTTCTTCCCCAAGCATCGTTCGTAACGTGTTTCTAGAAACATCTGCATTACAGCATCAAATTCTTACTGATTTGCCAAAGTCAAGTCGACTTCTCTGTAAAGTTGCCATGGTAACGCCATTTCTGCTCAAGAGAATCAACCAGAAACCAAACTAATGGTGTTCTTGTTCTCTAGTGATTTTCTGGTGAATTCTGTTAAAATCAGATTCAGATTCAGAGAGAAAGAGAAGTCAAAGTGAACCGAGGAAGAGAAACTGCTGTTTGATGAATGTGTCAAAGAAAAGATGTGAATGTGTTGTTGGAATGAGAGAAATAAGAGTCTCCACAGGGTCTTATCTCTCTACAAACACACTTATTGGCACATTTTCATTTAAAAAGCTGTTGTATCTTTTGTTGATGGGAACGTGCACACACCTGAAAATTAACTTCAAATGCATCACAAACCAAACATGTTTATTTAAACATCACAGCTTCACATACAGCTGTGAGAAATTGATCTTTTTCTGAGGAGATCTTAAAAGAACTACGAAGGAAAAGGAGACGTTTTATGAAGCTCGATGTTTAATCACATTTGTTTAAAAGAAATGATCTCAAACTAAACTCCAGTCCAAGCTGGTTTTAGAACTGTTTCACAAGATGAATACAACATTAAATGTATTTAATAGATGAATACAACATTAATAATGTGCCAGGCTTCCATCTGTTTGTGATGATCAAAACGATGAAATAATAGATTTGTTTACATGATGACTGTTTGTCTTATAACTGAACACACATTAATCTCACTATCAGAAACATTTAGTTTGCCTCACGTTTTATATGAATACGAGTGTTATTATCATCAGTCACATTGAAGTTAGTGAATCTACGGAAGCCCTGAGAGGTAACATGTCCAGATGAGTACGCAGATTGGTCACAATTATTCAATAACCAAATTTAATGGATCAGAAATTTGAAAGAAGGTTAAACTTTATTAATCCACAATATTAAACAATAATACTCAACTTTTCATGTTTTGCAGTGTTTGTAGTCTTCACAATGAAAAAAAGAAGAAATGCCATATTTTGTCCCTGTAACTTCTTGTTATATATTGTATCCTGTTTGTGGTGTTGGACATTTGTCAAAAGACATATTTACATATTTTCACATCATTGATGCCATAAAATACATTAAAGATTTCTTATTAAAACAGCGGAGCTTTGTGGAGACTTTTTTTTCTTCAGAATTTGTGACATACTTGACCCGGCGGTTTGGAGGCCGATATCGTACATAATGACCTTAATTACACGCTCATTACATACTACATATTTAAGAAATGCCCATCAAGCCAGCTGGCTTGCTCCACCACCGGGGCTCTCTTGGACTTACGTCTTCTGTTTCCTCCTTGTTGGACGATGTTGTAAATTTGTAAATTCGCAAGTTGAAATCGACGTGAAATCTCAACGAACGGCTTTCGTGATCGCAGCGTTTGAAATTATTTGCCGACAAATGAAACCAACACACACACACATTCATCACACACACTCCTGTGTGGCGTACCTCAGACAGGAATCGAACCCACGGCCTCAACGTTGGCGGTCGGCATCTTTACCCACTGAACCATCTCCGGCGCCGATCGACACGAAGAACCAGAGAAGAACAAGAAGAAAGTTCACCTTCATCAACCTGCAGAGAAACAAAGTTCACACACTGAAACTTCAAAAAGCTAATATTTTAAAACGTGTATCTGTCTGTCATCATGTTCTAAACCCTGATACACTTTCACAAGTTATTTAATTCATTCATGTTCATTTCTGATTTATGACTATAGAACAACTTGACCCTCAGTGCTGAGCAGCATCTCAGATTAATCTTCAAGTTCCAGCTTTCAGATGATGTTCACCACTTCTATGTGACATCTACTGTTGACCTGCGATCTCCCCCTAAAGACAACCTGGACCCCCTAAAAGAGACTAAAACGTCTCTATTGTGGGTCTCAGAGGGTTAAATGGGTCAGAACCACCACCGCTAACCAGTCTGTCCTGTATGTTGTGTATGTGAAGGGCAGTCAGGACCATGTTATAAACACATGCAGACTCATTACTGTAAGAACTATGAGATTAAAGCCCTCTAGGCCTGAGTTGTTGTCAGTGTGCTGATGTGGTCCCAGTAGTAACTGGACTCTGCAGTAGTAGATAGAGAGCAGCAGATGGAGCTACAGAACAACACACTGATCCCTGAACACTGCAGACCTCTAACATCACATTCAGTACAAAGCCTCATTCAGTCCTTAATATGTATACAGTGTGTTATTATATTCTGTCTATGACACATTAAAACATTCCTGTTAATGAGTTAATGTGATTTATTACGTCACCAGATGTTAATAAGGCTTATACAGAGAACCTGAATTTTGCATTATCTCATAATACGTTTTGGATTCCCTCTGATCTATAGAGGAAGGCTGAGCTGTATTATGAGACAGTATTATTATTATTATGATATTATATTGTATGTAATAGGCCGCTGCTGTAGTAGCCTATGTATCACTGCAGCTCTTATAGAAAACCATTTCTCCACACTGTTTGACAGCGTTTTGGCCTTTACTGGAGCTGTGATCGTGGCGTCACTCCCCTTGCCCCGTACTTACACTTACTATTCTGAGTGTATAAGTGCGTTCACACTGTGAAGTACGGCAAAATGCAGTGCACTCAAAGTACCCGAATGTTGTACTCAAAACGGTCAGATCGTTGAGTGTGGAACGCTGGACACTTTTCACACTCAATTGTCGCCATCTTGGCGACGCAGCGGAAGGGGCGGAGCCACGATCACTATTGGTGAAAATGGCGGCAGATGATGCCCGAGATTTTGCAGGTGCTGAACAACATACCTTATAGACGTCTATGGGCTACGTAGATTACAGAATAAAACAATACAATACGTAAACATACCGCTGCATTTTCAGCCAACAGGAGGACACATTGTAGACGTAGGCGTTGGAAACGTAATTTCGGCTTTACTTTAATTTTCTGTGTATTCTTGATCAACAAAGCAGGCAGATGTTTTGGCGTGTAGTAGACGGGTAAAACCTGAAGGAGGCAGCAGCAACACAAAGGATGCCAGCTGCCATAAAACCCCGAAGAAGAAGAAGAAGAAGATATTTTGGCGGGTAACGGGTATTTTTGAAATGTTGTCATTTCCGGTCAGTGCGCCGCAGAGTATTCGATTAGAGACGACCCTACCCCGTTGAAATTCACGCACTACTCAAGTAAGTACAGCGTGCACACAGTGCACTACACTGAAGTGTACTTCCGGAAGTACGTGGATTGGAGCACGCTGAGTGTCTTTCCTTTGGATGTGTCGGTATATTTGACCAATAAACGTGATTATAACTCTGATTGTCCAGGAGCAGGACTACATCCCACTATAAACCAACTGGAACTGGACTCTCTGTGCTCTCTGGAATATCAGAGTTTTGCATTTACATAAAACTTTGTTGTGAACAGTTAACAACCAAAACACTTTAACTATAAAGTGTTACACCGCCCCCTAAAGGTCCACCAGTGTTCCAGTTGCCACAGCAGCCAGTAATGAGTGTTAATGTGTCTCATTAATGAGGTCCACTGTGACACTTATCTTAACAGTTCCTGATGGTAATTAACCCTCTGGGAGCAAAGAGAGAGGCCCAGTAATAGATGTTTATCAGACGCTGATTACAGGCGCTAATGAAAGCTCCTGGGATCTACAGGGATCTACAGGGATCTACACTTCACTGTCAACGCATGATGAAACTTCAGATTTTCCAGCATACTTTGGTCCACAGCAAGAAAACTCAACAACTACTGACTAGATTCTGATGAAATTCAGACATTCATGGTCCTAAACTAACCTTTCCTCTACTGCCATCGTTTGACATTTGAACATAAAAACATATCATGATCTAAAAGACGGACTACCATGAAACTTCACTGAGCACTCACAACTTGAATCACTCCATAAAACACAGTATGACCCTTCAACACCCCAATGAAGAAAAGAACTGGTCCATAAAGAAGTGGCTGTCCCAGTTCGGTGTGGAAGAACTCGACAGAACCCGGAGCTCAAACCCATCCAACACCTTTAGTAGGAACCGGAACACCGACTGACAAACAAGCTGCCAAGTCTTTTGGAAAGCCTTTCCAGAACTCACATTTATAATGTGATAAAAAGGATGGATAATATGATGGATAATAGGATGGATAAAAGGTTGGCTGGTCTGAAGGCTGGAGTCTCTCCAGGGAAAGGGAGCGTCTCCCTGTCCGTCGGCCCCTGAACGCCTCACTGCAGCTTTTAATTCTATTAACCTGCAGGTCACTGAGACACCTGGGAGCTCCGAGGCCTCCAGGACTCTCATTACAGCCCAACAGTAATAACACAGGTATACAAGGACTGCACACATACTGAAGCTCTGAACTACGGCCTGTTACCAACAGAAGACGGCCCACCTGCCTCTTTAAGATTCCTGCTCTGCTCAGTTTGCAATGCTAACCCAGAGTAAACAAGTTTAGTGCCAGAGACTACGACCAAAGTCTGCCAGCTAACTTTACAAGTTATTACAAGTTAGCGTCAAGCTGCGACCAGCAAGGAGGGCATCTTATGCCACCGGTACCAACTCTCCCCGCCTGGCTCTTCCATCTTCAACAGATTGAATCTCCAGTTAATAAAGAATCCCCTTTTTCCTTCCATGGATATGGTAAAGTAACTGGGCCTACCTTAGCACAGAATTGGCTCAGCAATGGCTCATGGCTAAGCAAGACTGTTTAACTTTAACCCTTCTGTCAATGCACATAGTGACTTGATTTAATGCTATTCACTGAGGGTGCTTCCACATCAGGGACCCGGGCCCGGATCCGAGTACACTTGTCCCCAAAGTCCAGTTTGTTGACTAGTGTGAACGCTCCGTACCGTACTCGGGTACGGTTCGTCAATCCGTCCTCGAGTACACTTGAAAAGGTGGTCTGGAGTTCGGTTTCATGTGTACTCGGGTACGGTTCGCATCAGGTGTGAAAACCAACCGTACCAAAACACGGAAGTGGACCGCTAGTTAACGTGAGTAACGTGAGCAGTCAGCGAGTAGTTGTGGAAGGGCTGTTTTCAACGTCGCCGGTCTCTTCCTCAAGATGTGACTGATGTGTTGGTGTTATCTCAGCAGGACTTTCTTCAGTTTGGCGTGGTTAAAATCCCCGACCACAATAAAAGCAGCCTTCGGCCGTGAGGTCTCGGTCCTCGTCTAGTGCTTGGGGTAGTGGTCTGTACACCGCTGTGAGAACAACCGATGTAAACTCCCTTTGGAGATAATAAGGACGTCATTCGATCATATTTTGCTCTAGATTAGAGGAACAGTCCGTAGATATGATCTCCACATCTGAGCACCACTTGTTGTTGATCATGAAGCAGACGCCCCCCTGCTCTTTCCAGAAGTTATTGTCGGGTCCTGGCGGTGAATGGAGAGCTCCTCTGGGACAATGGTTGAGTCTGGGATGTAGGGGTCGAGTTTAGGATGTAGGGGTCGAGTCTGGGATGTAGGGGTCGAGTTTAGGATGTAGGGGTCGAGTCTAGGATGTAGGGGTGGAGTCTAGGATGTAGGGGTCGAGTCTGGGATGTAGGGGTCGAGTCTGGGATGTAGGGGTCGAGTCTAGGATGTGAGGGGTCGAGTCTGGGATGTAGGGGTCGAGTCTAGGATGTAGGTGTCGAGCCACATCTGCGTGGAAACCTCAGCGTTACGGTTCTTAATCCTGCTCCTGAGTTCATCCAGTTTATTATCCAGTGACTGGACATTAGCTAGAAGGATACTCGGCAGAGGAGGTCTGTTTTCACGTGTCCTCTGCCGGACTAAGACTACGGCCCGATGACCTCGCTTTCTTTGTCTCCTCCATTTCCCAGGTACAGCAACAGGTAATCCCAGAAAAAAAATGCTAAGATTAGACAACACAAATTGAGAGAAGTTGAATAAAGTTGACATGTAAACATCCAGGTTAATTGGCCGTGTAGCGATGAAGGCCCTACATACGTGATGTAAGTTCACTACGTACCTTCAGTACGTAAGTAAGTTAAAATAAGTCAATTCTGACTTTTGGTTTCCTACGGGACACCAACAGTCTCCAGGGTGAAAGTCCTGTTGCTTTTTTGTAACCCGACTTCCTCATCTTATAAAGAGTGTCTGGTAGTCCAGCTCTGGTCTGGCTAGAGGAGGTTCATGTCAGTAGAGGTAAACCTGACACACACACAGTCTCTCTGTTGATTTACACTGTTCACTGAAGACTGACTGAAACACTGAGATGTAAATGTTGATGAACTAGATGAACTGTAATCTGTCAAAGGTTTTATTCTTATTTTAAAGGACTGAAATGAAGAATGCATTAGAGATGTTGTGCATAAAAGAGAGATGATATATTGTTTGACAAGGTAAAAACATTATATACAGGGTAAACTACAGTGTTTATATTACACGGTAGCTTCTGGGAGAGCCCTGTTGTTCATGTTACTGTACTCCGTTAGAGTCATCTATAGGGCTTATTTGCAGAAAAACACAATGATTGATTACTTCAATATTTGCTTTGCTTTGTCATCAGTAGTTTTAATGCTGTATTATAAGCTGCTTAGAGCTAGTGTTGGGAAGTTAAACTCTCCTCCTGATGGTTTGTTGTTCAGTGTCTCTTTATCAGAGACAACAGGCTGCGTCCCTTCAGGTTTAGTAGCGTCGTGCTTTAGAGCGCTCTATTCTCACTGCCGTGTCCAAAACAAACTGGAACATGATACGGGGTCAGTGTATCTTTTGATTTTCCTTTCACAACCAGATATTAAAAAACAAAAAAGTTGTGGTTATTTGATTTTCATTTTAAAATACAAAAAATTAATATTAAAATAAAGACGTTTTTCTTTATCAGGGTCAAAAAGGGATGAACTAAACTTAAAAAATGGGTTGATTTTCATTTTCTATTTCTAAAAACAAAAAATAAAATCACTAGAAGACAGAGGACGGTGCTGTGACATGACTGCAGAAAGTCATGTCTTCTTCCCTGAAACACTCTTTTATTGTTTCTATAAACTACGTTCTGATCCGTGTCCATCACCTTCAGTTACACAGCAGCACCGTGCTTCTTCTTCTCTCATGTCACAGCACCGTCCTCATACGCGTCCTTACTTTGTAAATGGAAACTTCTGGTCACACAATATGAAAAAACAGGCGTTTTTTCATATTCTGTCTTCTAGTGATTTTATTTGTCATCGTGCATGCAGAACTGTCAGAAAGCATCAATAGGAGGAATCGATAGTCACGGAGGCATGAGATGCCAAAGAATCAGATAACTACGGTTCTCTATTCCTTCTCTGCCAGTCTCAGTGTGATACTGATGCCTCTATGTGACCTACATGAGGAAACCAGACCATCATAGTTGTTACCTCCTTCCTAAAGGCCGAGGAAGGAGGTTATGTTTTCGCCGGTGTTGGTTTGTCTGTCTGTCTGTCTGTCCGTTAGCAGGATTACTCCAAAAGTCCACTATGGATTTGAATGAAATGTTTTGGAGTGGGGGGGTGCGTAGCACAATGATCAATCCATTAGATTTTAGTGGCGATCAGGATCATGATCCGGATTCAGGAATGTTTTTAAGAATTGCGATCAGCCTGAGCATGAAGACCACGGGGTAGAACACATGCACAGTGTAGCTGGTGAGGCGTTGATGACGCCTGACCCCGCCTCCTTCTGAGAGCAGAGAGATACGTGTGTGGATGTGGATGTGTGGAGCTGCTGGCCGTCTGCGGTGAGAAAGAACAAACGGTTGCTGGCCCAGGCCGTCTTGCTGAATGTTCTCTATTGTTCTATATTCAGATAGACTAATATATCTAGAAGATACTTTATACTCATGTTGTCTCCTTGTTGCTTTCCTCCCGCTGCAGTATGGACAACAAAACTCTCAACATGGATACTCTGCTCCTGGAGGGGTTAAAGGTCAACCCGCAATCCTCTGTTCCTGCCTTCGTCCTCCTCCTCCTCATCTACATCTTCATCATGGTGTCCAACATCGGCCTGGCGGTGCTGATCTTCATGGAGAGCAGCCTCCACCAGCCCATGTACCTGCTCTTCTGCAACATGAGTATTAACGATGTGTTCGGGGCGACGACCGTCATCCCTCGCTTGTTACGGGACATCTTTACTCCGATCACGGAGCGGTACATTCATTACTACGAGTGTGTCATTCAGGCTTTTTGTGCTCACTTTCACGCAGGCAGCACACACACCGTGCTCATGATCATGGCCTTCGACCGCTACGTGGCCATCTGCAACCCGCTGCGATACGCCACCATCATGACCAACCGGATGGTGGTGAAGCTGTCGGTGCTGGCCTGGGGGGTAGCTTTCTTGTTGGTGGGGATCCTCGTGGGCCTCAGCGTCCGCCTGTCGCGCTGCAGGTGGACGATATTCAACCCGTTCTGCGACAACGCCTCCTTGTTCAAGCTGTCGTGTGAAAGCGTCCTCATCAATAACATCTACGGCCTCGGCTACACGGTGGTCCTGATGGGCTCCTCCGTCGGCAGCGTGACGCTCACCTACCTGAAGATCGCCGTGGTGTGTCTGAGCAGTAAGAACAAAGCGCTGAACAGCCGGGCGCTGCAGACCTGCGCCTCCCACCTGGCCGTGTACATCATCATTTTTGTGTCGTGCGGCGTCATCGTCGTCTTCCATCGTTTCCCTCACTTATCAGACCTCAGGAAGCTGGCGTCCATCTTGTTGCACGTGGTTCCTCCCGCCATGAACCCTATCATCTACGGACTGCAGATCAAAGCCATCAGACAGAAAATGTTCATAATGTTCACTAGGAGTACATGAGGTGGAACGACTCAGCACTGAACTGAATGTAAATAACTGTTAATAAAATGATTACACTTACTGATATTAAAACTCCTAACTCTCTGTCTCGCTGAAATCTTCCTTTTCAAATGTATTTCACTTCTAAACATCCATTCAGTCACAATTAACTGAAGTAATGATGATGTATATTCTTATTTAGAGTTTGACTTGCATGTTTCTCAACTGATTTGACTTGATAAGACGGACCTGCTGCGTTCACAAACTGATGTTGGATTTGAACAAATCACACAAACAAGACATCCAAACTGTGAATAAGACTAAATGAAACTGACATTTAATGCAAATGAACATGTATGTTAAGCTTTGCTAACATATGTTCTAATAACAGGAAGTTGTTGACATAAGAAATGAAACCAAAGCAAGTTCAAATAATCAGAAGCTGTAGATCAAAACCTTTATAACCTTTATAACCTTTATATGAATCACTTTGGTAAGATGTTGCCAGCCCACATGTAGATTACTTCTATATACGCATATTATACGTCCCAAGAGATCTTAAACAGGAATTCGTGTGCACACTAATGCCTCAGTTAATCTTATATCATATGTTTTAATCTACTGAAAGTGTATCACACCTTTAAACGTTGATTCTGAACCATACATAGATTGAATCCTTTTTACTGTTACACATGCTGAGAACATCTAGAATTACGTTCATGATAATGAACTCTGTTTACATTTCACTTAGTTTCACGTGGTTTAAGTTGAATTCTGTCTATTATGTTGGTAACTTCTATCTGAGAGACAGCAGCGTGTTTCAGCGTGTTTCAGAGCGACCTCTCGCTCTTCTTTGTTGCTCTCATATGGACTGACTGTTTGATATGTTGAGATGAATCTTATCCCTTCATTTACTATGTAATAAGCACACATATATATCTACATATATACACCTGTCTGTTGTAGTGTTTCATAAACCTACATGTTATGATAACAAGGTTTATCTATGTTGGGAATTGGGATTCATTTGAATTCAACAGATCAGGTTTTATTCAGTGGTTTATATTATCTGAATGTTTGGTACCGTTCTGCAGCGGATGAAATCCAGATGTCTAATAGTATTAAACTATCTAGTATCTAAACTTTAAGTACAGATGGGAGAGGTCAGCTGGACACACCAGTGACACCAGACCCAGAACAGAGACCCATAACACTACAAGCAACATTGAGATCGCTCTTCGACTCTTCTGCTCGCCCGTCCTGAGGACCGGAGGCCCAACACCTCACCACATGCTGAGATCGGCATCCAGCCGACCTGAATCAAAACCTGAAGACACCGTCTAACATGCTCCAAATACGGCCAAAAGAACTCTGAATCCTGCGTGCCGGATCATCTCTCTCCCTGCTCAGCCTCTCTGCCCTGATCGCTGACTAGCTGCAGATATGATAGCATTGTTTTATCTGATCATTCCCCCATATCACTATTTTACAACGATTCACAAGTAACCAAAGGCTCCTTTAATCCTAAATGGCTACAAGATTCTGATTTCATGAAATTTTCTTAGGATTAGGCAACAAAACCACTGAGTTAGATTAAAGAAGAACAACATGGTTGGACTTAAAATTACAACGCTTTTACAGTGAAAATGAGACTGGAAGTTATAAACACAGGACACGAACGAACACCTGATTGTAAAGTGAAAGTGAAACCTAACTCACGGGACATAAACAGCAGTCTCCTGGATGAAAGCCCTGTGTTTGTTGGACCCATCCAGCTCCCCTCCCAACCGCCCGTGTGTCTTTTTGACTCTTTATAATACGTCAACGCAGCACTTTCCCTGAGCGTTAACTGTTGCTGTGAACGGGTTTACAATTTAGTTAATGGAAAACCCGGTGTGTTTCCTACCGATGCTCAAGGTGCCTCGTGCGGTATCAAACGCTGACGGCCGTGTCTGTATTTGACACCCTGCTAATGAGAACGGGCTGGGTTAAGTATGTTACTACTTGGTTAGATCATGGTTTGGGTTCAAATAAGTACATTTGTTATGTAAGTTAGCTTTCGTATGTAAGTAAGTTAAAATAAGTCAGTGTTGACTTTTGGTTTCCTACGGGACACCAACAGTAGTCTCCTGGGTGAAAGTCCTGTTGTTTTTTCAAACCTGACTTCCTCTTTTGCTCTCGCCGTAACAACAGCAACGTAGAGTTTGAGACGTAAGGCCACTGACTGACCAAGCTGCCGTATTTGACAACTTGGGAGTGAATATGATCAAATCTAAGATTAGACAACATAATTTGAGAGAAGTTGAATAAAGTTTACATGAAAACAGGTTAATTGTCCGTGGAGGGATGAAGGCCCTCAGGGTTGTGAGGGGCCTATACGGCACCGAGTTGACCAGAAAGGCTCCTGATTGGAGAACCAGGCGGCTCAGTCATCTTATAAAGAGTGTCTGGTAGTCCAGCTCTGGTCTGGCTGGAGGAGGTTCATGTCAGTAGAGGTAAACCTGACACACACACAGTCTCTCTGTTGATTTACACTGTTCACTGAAGACTGACTGAAACACTGAAATGTAAATGTTGATGAACTAGATGAACTGTAATCTGTCAAAGGTTTTATTCTTATTTTAAAGGACACTAATGAAGAATGCATTAGAGATGTTGTGCATAAAAGAGAGATGATATATTGTTTGTTTGAAAACTTTAACAAAAATACACAAAAACATGAATCTTTGAGGTGTATCACTGCAAATATATATATATATATATATATATATATAAATATATATATATATATATATATATATGCAGTGATCAGTTGTCGGGGGCAGTTAATCATGTCTATATATTCTCTAACAACACTCTAACATCATGTTTCATGTAAATGATCCATTTTTCCCAGTTCTTGTCAAAGATATTGTTTTTCATTTTTAGTTGGTACGTCAGTATTTCCATTGAAAAGATATCACGGACGATCTCAAACCAGTGATCGGGGATGGTTGGCCTCCAACATGGCTGCTGGGTCTTTAGCTGTCTGCTTTTGATTTGCGTTGTTATGAAAAACCTCGTAAGATTCTTCCATCCGAACTCTCTCCATAATCATGAACTAGTAGTGGTTCACTGTGTCGTACACATTTCATACCATTCTTCATCTGACATTTCTATATGTAGCTTGTACTAGATTCCCATTTGTTTTTTTCACTTCTTTCGATAAGATAGTCCCGTTCTTGTAGGTATCTAAATGAATCTTGTCTTTCCAGACCTTTAAGTCTTGAAAGCTCGTACATGTCCCATCTTTGAGAACATGACGTACATAGAGCGCAATTTTAAATATCAGATTTACATGAAGTGGTGTCCTTCTTTCTTCTGGGTGATAACATATATAATATAATATAATATGATAATATGACTTTGTTCAGTCTGGTCAGGGATGCTGTGCACGTTTCCAAGCTGTTTAGGACATGAGTGAAATCCTCAGACTGACCGCTGAGTGTTGTTTTGGTTTTTACTTTCATTGAAGCAGGCTCAGCATCCTGATCTGGATCTACAACCAACGGTAGATTGATTTCCATATTTCAAAGGTGGAAGTGAAGCAAAGTGTTTCTCTGGGACCAGAATACAGCAGGAAGCACTCTTGTTTTTAGATATACGGTTAGGCTTTCATGTAACAGTGTTGATAACGGAGCTGATTTTGAGTCTAGGGTTGCGTCCCCTCAGGTTTAGGAGCCTCATGCTTTAGAGGGCTTTTTTCTCTCTGCCGTTTCTCCGGTCCCAAAAGAAACTGAAACATGATCCAGCGTGCGTACGCGTCATTGTGCATGCAGAACGGTCGGAAAGCATCGAAGAGGAATCGATAGTCACGTAGGCATGAGATGCCACAGAATCGGACAACTAGGGTTCTCTATTCCCTCTCTGCCAAAGTGCCGGATGTCCTGATGATTTCACCGCCACTGCCAACAACTTACCCCCCAGCACAGACTGAATACAGATACACAAGAAAAACATCTGTATTAAACTCTTCAACTTCTGCTTTGTGAGGAACTTTGAACTGGTTCTGGAACAGTCTCAGTGTGATACTGATGTCTCTATGTGACCTACATGAGTAAACCAGACCATCATAGTTATTCTTAATGCTTCTCATCGATGCCACTCAACGCAAAATCAGATGAAATCCTGCACCAGAAACTCCTTCAGCTCAGATTGAAGTCGGGGCCTCCAGCAGCGACCAGCCCACCGTGGACAGACTCCCAACCGGCTCCTCCGCCGGGCCCCAACGCCGCTGACACCACGCTGCTGGAGACCCAGGCCGTACTGCTGGGCCCACTGGAGGGAAAGGGAGGCACGGAGAGAACCAGAACCAGGACTGAGCAGGGCACACTATCAGACCCATAGCTGCAGTAAAACGAGAGGATCTCTAAAGGGAGTCTGGTGCTCGGAAACACACCGCCAAAATCAACTCAAAATGGAAGTTCCCGGTTGAAGCTTTAATGCAAAAACTTCAAATGATCTCCAAGATGTTGGTTAGATTTCAGTTCACAGAACATCTTCTGAAGAGTTTCATCAGCCAGAACAACTTTAATGAAAGTGGAGTTTTCTGTCTGTAAAGCTGAATTTAGAACTAATGAATGAATGTTCTCTATGTTCTATATTCAGATGGACTGATACGTTTCTGTTTCACTGAGTTACTCAACACATTTAGAAGATGTATTTATACTCATGTCATGTTGTTTTCTATCTCATCCTGCTGCAGTATGGACAACGTAACGTTCAACATGGATACTCTGCTCCTGGAGGGGTTAAAGGTCAACCCCCAGTCCTCTGTTCCAGCCTTCATCCTCCTCCTCCTCATCTACATCTTCATCATGGTGTCCAACATGAGCCTGGCGGTGCTGATCTTCACAGAGAGGAGCCTCCACCAGCCCATGTACCTGCTCTTCTGCAACATGAGTATTAACGATGTGTTCGGGGCGACGGCCGTCATCCCTCGCCTGATAATTGACATCTTTACTCCGATCACGGAGCGGTACATTCATTACTACGAGTGTGTCATTCAGGCTTTCTGCGCTCACTTTCACGGAGGCACGTCACACACCGTGCTCATGATCATGGCTTTCGACCGCTACGTGGCCATCTGCAACCCGCTGCGATACGCCACCATCATGACCAACCGGATGGTGGTGAAGTTGTCGGTGTTGGCCTGGGGGGTAGCTTTTGTCCTGATAGCGGTTAGTGTAGGCCTCAGCGTCCGCCTGTCGCGCTGCAGGCGGATCATATTCAACCCGTTCTGCGACAACGCCTCCTTGTTCAAGCTGTCGTGTGAAAACGTCATCATCAACCATATCTACGGCCTCTGCAGCGCCATGGGCCTGATGGCCGTGTCCCTGTGCACCGTCACACTCACCTACCTGCAGATCGCCAAAGTGTGTCTGAGCAGTAAGAACAAGGCGCTGAACAGCCGGGCGCTGCAGACCTGCGCCTCCCACCTGGCCGTGTACATCATCCTGCTCTTGTCGGGCGGCGTCATCATCGCCCTCCATCGTTTCCCTCGCTTGGCGGACGAAAGGAAGCTGGCGTCCATCTTGTTCCACTTGGTTCCTCCTTCCATGAATGCCGCCATCTACGGCCTGCAAATCAAAGAGATCAGACAGAAAGTTAGGATCGCATTTAAAATGAATAAAAAGACGGCGTCGGAGGTGAAATGACGAAACAGAATCAAACACTGTGACAGACTTAAAATCCACTTTGTGCATCCAACCCTTCAGTCTTTCATTATATATCTTTAAATCCGTCAATCTGTTGGACTGATGGCTGCTTCTGTTCATGCTGATATATTAGCAATAATAATAATAAGTAGGGATGCACCGATACCGATGCCAGTTTCCTTGGTTGGGTGGGTTGCCGACATCACCGCAGACCCCTGGCACCTTTAACGTGGGCCGAGCCCCGCCCTGGGCGCACTGAGGACAGTCCGCCCCGGTGACACTTTGGAAGCACCTTCCCCCCCGAGCCTTTCCAAGCCGACCTAGAGCCGGTGGCGGCGCACCGCCTCGTATGCGGGACTCCCCAGCCTGCCGTGTGTCGCTCACACCCTCCAGCTGGCTGTTAACGAGGGTCTTTAGACACAGAGAAGTACTCATACCGGTACTCGGTATCGGAGAGTACCCAAATGGAAGTACTTGTACTCGGTCTGAATAAAGTGGTATCGGTGCATCACTAATAAAACGTTTGACTAAGTGCATGTTAACATTCTTTCTGATATAAACCTCTTCTTGCTAAAAGTATTACATAAAGTATGAACGTATTTTCACCGTGACTCATGATTGATTCCTAGTTACACCAGTTACACCAGTTACACTAGTTACACCAGTAACACCAGTTACACCAGTTACACCAGTTACACCAGTAACACCAGTTACACCAGTTACACCAGTAACACCAGTTACACCAGTTACACCAGTTACACCAGTTACACCAGTAACACCAGTTACACCAGTTACACCAGTAACACTAGTTACACCAGTTACACCAGTAACACCAGTTACACCAGTTACACCAGTTACACCAGTAACACCAGTTACACCAGTTACACCAGTTACACCAGACTCTAACTGTTTTAATCAGTTACACCAGTTACACCAGTAACACCAGTTACACCAGTTACACCAGTTACACCAGTAACACCAGTTACACCAGTTACACCAGTAACACCAGTTACACCAGTTACACCAGTTACACCAGTAACACCAGTTACACCAGTAACACCAGTTACACCAGTTACACCAGTTACACTAGACTCTAACTGTTTTAATCAGTTACACCAGTTACACCAGTTACACCAGTAACACCAGTTACACCAGTTACACCAGTAACACCAGTTACACCAGTTACACTAGACTCTAACTGTTTTAATCAGTTACACCAGTTACACCAGTTACACCAGTAACACCAGTTACACCAGTTACACTAGACTCTAACTGTTTTAATCAGTTACACCAGTTACACCAGTAACACTAGTTACACCAGTTACACCAGTTACACCAGTAACACCAGTTACACCAGTTACACCAGTTACACCAGTAACACCAGTTACACCAGTTACACCAGTTACACCAGTTACACCAGACTCTAACTGTTTTAATCAGTTACACCAGTTACACCAGTAACACCAGTTACACCAGTTACACCAGTTACACCAGTTACACCAGTTACACCAGTTACACCAGTAACACCAGTTACACCAGTTACACCAGTAACACCAGTTACACCAGTTACACCAGTTACACCAGTTACACCAGTAACACCAGTTACACCAGTTACACCAGTAACACCAGTTACACCAGTTACACCAGTTACACTAGTTACACCAGTAACACCAGTTACACCAGTTACACCAGTAACACCAGTTACACCAGTTACACCAGTAACACCAGTTACACCAGTAACACCAGTAACACCAGTTACACCAGTAACACCAGTTACACCAGTTACACCAGTTACACCAGTAACACCAGTTACACCAGTAACACCAGTTACACCAGTTACACCAGTTACACTAGACTCTAACTGTTTTAATCAGTTACACCAGTTACACCAGTTACACCAGTAACACCAGTTACACCAGTAACACCAGTAACACCAGTAACACCAGTTACACCAGTAACACCAGTAACACCAGTTACACCAGTTACACTAGACTCTAACTGTTTTAATCAGTTACACCAGTAACACCAGTTACACCAGTAACACCAGTTACACCAGTTACACCAGTTACACTAGACTCTAACTGTTTTAATCAGTTACACAGAGAACAGCTGCTAGTCAGACTGAGACACACAGCTAGCTGAGAACAGTTGGTGTTGTCAGATGATTAATATGATTAATATCATAAGGTTATCAGAGCCTGGTTGAGGAGTGTATCTGCAGAAGGTGAATAGGTGTGTATATATTTAATACTGAACCGTTTCAGTGTAGTTAGTAAAAGATGTGAAGCTAATCAAGATTAGCCTGTTAGCATGCTAGCTCTGTTAGCATGCTAGCTCTGTTAGCATGCTAGCTCTGTTAGCATGCTAGCTCTGTTAGCATGCTAGCTCCATCAGTCTGGTCTCAGGATCAGGATCAGGATCAGGATCAGGATCAGGATCAGGATCAGGATCAGGATCAGTCACTGTGTTTAGTGTTTGTTAGCTGAGACCTGAAGTTAAACCAACCTGGATGTGATGTTTCAGCTGTGAGGAGAGAAGAGGAGGATATTCAGCAGACTGAAGGTCTACAGGTGAATACAGGTGAATACAGGTGAGTTATGAAAGTTAATATTCCTGCTAGTTGACTGAAGAAGACTCAGCTTCACTAAAGGACCTGTATCATGTTAAACTGCACTTTACTGACACGCTTTACTAGAACCTGAAACCAAGATAAGGAACCTAAATACATATATATATATATATATGTATGTATATATATATATGTATGTATGTATGTATATGTATGTATGTATGTATATGTATGTATATATATATATGTATGTATGTATATGTATGTATGTATGTATATGTATTTAAGATTTGGAGAATTTATTCTGCAAATTACACTAAAACAATCTAGTGAGCAGCTAAAATGAGAAGGCAGACCTCCGACAGACCAGGACAAAGTCACACCAAAAGCTCATTGCCGTTTCTGTTCAACTTTGCACAAGACATCTCAAACACTACAGCCCTCAGATGTGACGAGGGTTTCATTAACGGGTTTACATCCAGACTATTTCTCAAGAAATATAATAACTGATAAAAAGGCTGATGCATATAAAATATAGGTATAACAGCTCTGGTGACGCGTCACAGCGGCGCCCGGTGGAACGCCGTTTGTTCATATTGTGACGGTAAGTCTGCTGCTAATGTGAGTGACACTTCATTTACCCTTGGTTTCTTATGGTCATAATCAGCAGCTAATGTGTCTGTCATTGTATAATTATGCTTAATAATAGCCTTGTAATGGTCAATATTAGCAGTTAATGTTACTACCTGTATAAAGTAGCTTAATTCAATGGATAAGTTAGAAAGGTAGAAGCAAATACTGGCATTTAGTTTAAGACCATTCTGTTAGATTTGTGTTGGTCAAAGTTAGCAGCTAATGTTACTGATATTGTGTTATATATCTTAATGTTAGTCTTGTTTTGTGAGATGTCCTTTTGAGCTCATTTGGGTTATTTTAAGGCAGAAGCTATTAGCACTATTTACCACCGGGTGTATAAAGCATGGCAGAGACCAGCACCCAGGTGTCTGAAGCCAACAATACTATTTGCACCCGACCCAGGACTTGAACCCCCGGGGTTAAAGTCCTAAGTTTGATCCATTCATACACCACAACCTACTCCTTACATGTACTTTGTCGCTCTTTATATTCCTACTACTGTTACCGGGTGTAAATAGCTGAATAGCTGCCGTGTGACTCTTCTCACCTGGATGCAAATAGACACTCCGTTATTTTAACGTAGTCAGCACAATCCTTTTTACTCCTTTAATATATCGCAGGTTTTTTGTTACTTGTGCAAATAAATAAATGAACTAAACTAAACTGCCACACACAATCACTTTATTTTCCTCATAATGTCTGTCTGAATATACCTGTATTCACCTTCTGTCTGAAACGCTCCGTTTTATTGCATTTCAACAGAATTGCAACGGAATTGCGTTGCTAGGCAACAGCTTGGGTCCAGGTT
The DNA here is from genome assembly GCF_015220745.1 of Sebastes umbrosus. Classification (NCBI taxonomy): domain Eukaryota; kingdom Metazoa; phylum Chordata; class Actinopteri; order Perciformes; family Sebastidae; genus Sebastes; species Sebastes umbrosus. The sequence goes on along the minus strand of NC_051285.1, from coordinate 477,374 downwards.
TACTTCCTGTCAGCTGATGTTATTTACATACACTGCAACAGGAAATAAAACACATTTAGAATGTTTATGTTTAAAACCGTGTGATGGTCTAAATATTTTATATTTGTGACATCACAAATGTACAGAAATCCTGACGGCTTGTTTCAAACACACAATTTCTGAATACGGGCTGTGTGTATTTCTCCGTATATCGAGTGTTTTATAGTTTAACAGTATTTATAAAGAACTTAAACCTGCTTTATAATACAAAAGAGATGAAAATCTCACTTTCTACAATATGGGACCTTTAATTCCACCTCCTCATTCTGTATGCTTTCCCTGAGCTTTTAGCTAGTGCACACTTTCAGGACTTTTTCATTGCCTCTCACCTAAAGTGATCTGGTGTGGGCTCCAGCCCCCCATGAACCTGATAAACACAAGCAGGTATAGATAATGGGTGGATGGGTTATTTATAAGTAAATTGGCATATTTCTTAAAAAACACAAACACAAGTAACACATGTTTGAAATGAAATAAGGCAGTTCAGTACACATTTGGTGATTTTTCTCATTCTGTAAATGTTTATTCTTCAAGTTCAAATACTAACTTTAAAATTCAGAATAATGGCACAACTGGTTTGGATCGGAATAATTTGGACAAGGATTTGCAGATTTCTGCTGACTGCACGCCGTAGATGATGGGGTTGAGGCTGGCGGGGATGACGTGGAACAGAATGGCAGAAAGTTTCCTGTAGTCTGAGTATTGAGGGAAGCGATGCAGAATAATGGCAATAAATCCACTGATCAACATGATCAGATACAGAACCAGGTGAGTGCTGCAGGTCTTCAAGGCTTTACTGTTCAAAGACTTGTTGTTGCTGGTCAGACAGACTACTGTGATCTTGGTATAGGTGAGAACCATGCAGCCTATAGAACCTGTGAACAGGACCACGGTGAAGGTGAGGCCGTACACATTATTAATAAACACACTGTCACAGGAGAGTTTAAACAGCGAGGCATTGTCACAGTAAGGATTTGTGATCAGAGTCCTACATCGGTTCAGTCGTACAGTCAGACCGAGCAGAATGGCCACCAAAACAAAGGCCACCCCCCAGGCGAAAACCGTCAGCTTGATCACCATTTTGTTGGTCATTATAGCGGCGTAGCGCAGGGGATTACAGATGGCCACGTATCTGTCAAAGGCCATAATCATGAGCACTGTGTGGGTGGTGGTACCAAACATGTGTGAGGTAAAAGCTTGGACCACACATTCATAATAACTGATGAGGCGCTCGGAGGGAGGCCTCAACATGTCTAGAAGCAAACGAGGCACCATGATAGAATTTCCAAGAATGTCATTGAAGGGCAGGTTGCAAAAAAGGAGGTACATGGGCTGGTGAAGGTTTCTGTCAATGAAAACTAGAGCAGCAATGCCTACATTTGCAACCATTAAGAACAGGTAAGAGAAAAAGAAGAGGAGAAACACAGAGTACAGAGAATCTTTGGAAACATTTAACCCCTCCAGCTGGAGTGTGAAGCTGTCGTAGGTGTAGTTTTCCATCAACCTGTGAAGAACAAAACAATACTCTTATTGTCACATGTAATGTCTAGAAAATCTCAAATCTTTCTAAAATCACCAAATCATCTGGTTTAAACTATTGTTTTGCATAATGCAATATTGCTTTTTTTTAATCAGAAATTACTAGAACAGTTCTAAAGAAACAGTTGTTTGTTGATCAGTAATACCTTCCTTGAGGGTCTCTGGTTTCTTCTCTTTCTTGTTTCTCCCAGTTCACTGCTGGTAATACCCACCAGCACTGAAAAGGATGTTCTCTGCTGCAGTGTTTTGTAGACTTGATTTTAACTTCAGGGAATTCATTATCATCACTTTGAATAATGTCTGACGCAACATTATAACTAATGTAATTAGGATGGCCATCGCAATCCGTCGGCAGCCTGGAGAATAACACTTCTCGGTCACTGCCAAAGACATCAAGAACTCCCAGCAAGCATGCTGATGTTGCGGGAACCAACGCACGGGCATCGATCACAGGGACGTCCCACACCAACACACATGGACGTACTGAGGAGAGATGCTGGACAGTGCTGCCGAGCTAGCCAGATGTATGGTGGACTGAGACAGTTGGAAGCTCCACTTGAAAGCCCGTCTGGGGACGACCCAATGACATCAATTCCGATAGTTGTATTATCACTCTTTTACATCCACCACTATTGGTTTTGTGTTATCAGTCCTACTTGTATTAGCTATTACAGCTGCTAGGCTACTATTGTGGCTGCTTCCCTCTCTCTCTCTCTCTCTCTCTCTCTCTCTCACTCTCTCTCTATCTATCTATCTATCCCCCCAGCCGGTCTCGGCAGATGGCCGCCCGCCCTGCGCCCGGTTCTGCTCCAGGTTTCTTCCCAGTAATCGGGGAGTTGTTCCTGGCCACAGTGCGCTTGGTGGATCCTGTTGGGTCTCTAAACTCTGGTGTACGGTCATAGACCTGCTCTATATATAAAGCGTCTTGAGATAACTCCTGTTGTGATTTGATGCTATACAAAAATAAATTGAATTGAATTGAATTGAATTGAATTATTCTGAAATATGTGCCAGACAGTGTTGTAGAACGAGCAGTGACTTTGAGAGCTCCATGAATGAATATAGTACGGGGTTTTAATTGTGGATTATTACTATTATTTACAAATTACCACACATTTCTTAACCTTTCTCTGTAAAGGTAAGTAAAATTAAAGCTGCGAGCAGCGATGAACGGGCCCTCGCCCCTCCCGGCGTGTCGGGGGTACTGGCGGGACGCAGACTGACGCGGCCGGGCACAGTGAAAACGAAACTCTGAAGAGCGCCATGACGCCTGCCACCAAACTCTACGACAAACGGTTCATGAGTTATGAAAGGGGGCGTGGCTAATGTGTAGGGGGCGGGGCTAACCTTAACCAATGAAACAGGAACTCTCTGCTGAGGGATATGACACATCCCACAAGACTCTACGACAAATGGTTCATGAGTTATGAAAGGGGGCGTGGCTCACGTCTTGGGGCGGGGCTATGAGTATATTTTTTCATATACATGTCATCAGGACTGGACCCTCATCATACCTGAGAAATTTGGGGGAGATCGGACTATGTACAGTTGAGTTACAACAACTTCCTGTTTCATGGCGAATGGCTCAAAATGGCTGCCACGCCCCGGTCAGGTCGTTTAGTGAACACTCACCATTTTGATAACTTTTCATCCTCAAGGTCTTAAGATGGTCCTGACCAAATTTGAAGTCGAACTGACAAAATCTGTAGGAGGAGTTCGTTAAAGTACATGTCCTATAAAATGCAAAAAATGGGCGAAAATCGCATATTACATTCAAGATGGCTGACTTCCTGTTGAGTTTTGGGCATACCTCCAAGAGGCTTTTTTGTTTGTCTTCACATGTTACTTCTATCTGCCAAATTTCATAAACGTAGGTGAAACCGGAGCGCGGTGCTCAACTTTTTCAATTCACTAGGGGGCGCTAGCGAGCCATTTTGCAACAGCTTAGCCCGAGACCCTTAAAATAAAAAAATTTTCACCGCGTCTGATAAGTGTGCCAAGTCTAACAACTTTTGGGGCATGCTAAGGTCGTCAAAAAGGCGATTCATTTTTGTGAAAAAGAATAAACGCTACAGTTTCAATAGGGCCTTCGCTGGCCCGACGTTGTCAGTGCTCGGGCCCTAATAAGTAGCAATACTGTTTTGTTTTCTATGACATTAATCTGATGTGAATTTAATAGTGTGAGCTGGATACATTGAAAATGTAAAGAAATGCATACAGAAAAAAAAACATGCACATGCTGCTGAATTTAAGATGTTGATGATGTCAAAATGTGAGTGTTGGATATCAACGTTTTCTAAATGTTCACACAAGAAGAAGCTTATTCAGCTGGTTTGGGTGGAGCTGAGCGATGTGAATAAACGTTACTAATAATATAAAATATGAGTAGCTCTCGGCCACTTTCATTTTATCAAAGAAGCTCTCAGAGGAAAAAAGGTTGGAGACCCCTGGTCTAGTTCCATAGTTCCTGGTACTTTTTGGTCAAAAAGGGATTTTGTTGTAAACCAAATTGTTGTTTTATTGGTGTTTTACTAGTTTTGTATCTCTCCGGAGCCTTTGTTTGTTTGAGAGGCCGTAACATATTTGGGGGCTCGTCCGGGAGTTTTTTCCCCACACTGGCGTTGTGTTGTTGTAGGCTTGTTTTAGACATGAAGTGCGGGTAAGTACTGATGGCTTCTTCATTTTTTTCCGCCTCAGTATTGTAGCTGTGCGTTTGATTAAAGTGCAGTTACTTGTGTTTGCAAACTGTATCATAGTAACTTTGTTTTCTCTCTCCATGTGTTAATTGATACATAGCTTGACACTGGGGAGTGTTGCTGTGGTACTTGTGAAGTTTGCTGCGTAATGCCTACGTTTGGTGTGTTTAGAAACGTTTTTACGCACAAGCGTGTTGGACGCCACTGATTTTGTGCTGCTGTGTTTGCCAGTTTTTTTCCCCCGTGCTGTGCCATTTTTGGGACTGTGTGTCCGATCAGGTTTTAAAAGACCTGTGTTTTTCCGGCTTGGTGTTTTTGTGGTTTGCACTTGTTTGATAGTTGCTTTTGACGATGGAGTTTAATCTAAAGGAGTTTGTTGTGCAACCTAGCGTATAGAAACTCCGTCTTTGCACAAAAGAGCATCTAATTATTATTGCAGAACATTTTGATATCCCTGTGTCCAAACAGTTAAAAAAAACAAGTTATTAAAAGCAGTCCTGAGGCGATGCTACTTTCAAATTATGCTAGCTTTACAACATCGGCCACCCTATCTTTAAGTCTGAGTTATGGTCTGCGCCGTCTGACAAAGGGGTTTTGTTTGGTGACCCTGGTACCGAACATTTGTTCAGGAATGTGTGGCCTTTGCTTCTCCAGAGTGAGCTAACCGGTAAAGCTCAGGATGTGTACACATCTTTGTCATCTGAGTTAAGTATTGACTATGAGGAAGTCAAAGCCGCTGTGCTTAGGGCTAACGAGGCATACCGCCAAAAATTCAGCCAGTCAAAGAAAGACTTATGTTGAGTTTGGCCGCGTAAAAGAATTTCTGTTTGAACGCCGGTGCCACTCTAAAAATGTCACAGACTTTAACAAACTGCGTGACTTAATACTTTTAGAAGAATTAGTGTTTTTAATTAGTGAAAGTTAAACACCTCTTGTGGAGGAATTTTGAGAGCAATTTATTGGAGACTGAAAAAGTGGACCGGAGACCAGGAATGACTTACACTGGAGGTTTATTTATGTCTTGAATTCAAGGAGAATCTAGTCAGAAAATACAAGTGATCAAGTGTGTCGCTAACTCAATTCTGAATACGCCGGAGGGGACTTTTTACCCTCCTCCATGTGCACAGGCAGCGATAACCCAAATATGGTCTTTCTCTACTAAACAACACATGCCTCAGATATTAGTGAGACAGAAACAACTGAGAATGTGTCTGTCAGAAATGCTTTAAGTCTATGTGTGCATGTCTGCAACTGTTGTGTGACATTCTCCCCCCCCCCTTTGCGCCTACCTTGGGAGGTAGACAAGAAAACAGGCTGGCCGATTATCAGAGGTCTTCAACATGTACCGGGGGGTAGTGAGACACGGCTAGAGACTGACCAGTGACCTGGGGTACCCAGCAAATGGTTTCAATATACTGTATATATTACAGAGGGAAGGGTGGGGGTCCCTTTCCTAACAATTATTCCGTAACACCTCTCATTTTTTGTGATGTACTTGTAAATTGTTAAAATGCTTGATGATGCTGGCACGTAACTCTTTATTGACCAGTCCGTAGATAATGGGGTTGATGGCTGGTGGTATTATGATAAACAGGATGCTGAGGAACTTCTTGATATTCTGTGAGAGTGAGGGGAACCTATAACTCACAATTATGATCACTGCAGCTATTCCGTACAGCAAATACACAACAAGGTGCGGTGCACACGTCTGAAAGGCCTTACTGCGGACGGTGCTGTCAGCTCGGCCTAGTTTTACAGAAACATGCAGGATTCTGATGTAGGAGAAAGCGATGATGAGGAAGACGCTTGTGTTCAAAACCAGGTCGAGAACAAACCTAGAAAAACATAAAGAAAATGACAAATATTCAGTCAGTTAAATATCATGTAACATAATGTTCAACAACATACTGTCTGTATGTCTGTTGCTTCATCATAAATGAATGCACTGACCATAGATGTTACTTTTGGGGGTTGGACTGCAGGCCAACAACAGGACAGCACGGTCGCTGCAGTAGACGTGTTTGATGGTGTTACCACACAGTGGGACATTCATGTGGAAGGAGAAGAGCACAGCAATACTCAGCAGAGCAACAAACCAGGCCAGGGAGCAGCAGCAGTACAGCCGAGCTGATGTCATGATGGCGTGATACCTGAGTGGTTCACACACAGCGATGTACCTGCAGAGGGAGAGCACTGTTAAAGACATTACAGTTATTACAGTTATTATAACATATATTTTGACAGGATCTCATCTGTTTCTGTATGCACTAAAAATATCCTGAAGTGGCTTTTATACTTGGGAGGAAGGCAATGGTGGTGACATTCAGCAAAGGTCCTTTCATAACCCTTTATATAACCCCAGTAACAAAACAACAGCACCAAAAACATCAGCCTGATCTGTAAAATGAGAATTTGAGATGCCGTCTCAGTCAGTCTCTACCATTTATGGTTGACAGTGAAAGACTTGAATCAGTGACTAATTCTCTCGATGTGCTGATGCGTTTCGATACCTGTCATAGGCCATCACAGACAGAATTGTCTGCGCTGCGACGGCATACGTGAGCACAGTGAAGGCCTGGGCGATGGCCGGGATGTAGGCGATCTTCTTCTGGCCCGTCAAGAAGTGTATCATGAGGCGAGGCACCACCGCCGTAGCGCCCATCAGATTACAGACTACCAGATTACAAACCATTACGAACATGGGTCTGTGCAGCTTCTTGTCCATGACAATGACGCACAGCACCACGCCATTCGCCAACAGCACTACCATGTAGTGAAGCAGAGCCAGGAAGAACAGGAAGGCGCCGCAGCCTCGTGGTACGTAGAAGCCCTCCAGCTCGAACACGATAGGCTGTTTGAGAGGAGTTACCATAGTTACGTTTTCCATCCAAAACAGTGTTCTGTAAAAGACAAGTTCATCAATAACCCTCCCAACAGATAACAACTTTCAGACATCAGGGATAATAATAATAACTTTAGACTTATAATCACGTTAACAAAAGAGTTCTTGGCCTCTGACATTTGTCTTTCTTTGTAATTCTTAACTAAATGAAATAGATCACACAGTATTACCTGCAGTAAAACAGACAACTGACACTTAATGAACAAATGTCTCAGAGCAATTCAGTATTTCATCAAACACACAGAAATAAAAGAACTAAAGGTAATGTCTCATGATCACAACACTATAAAGGTTCTTGTGAAAAGCCTAAAGCGTCCTGTTATGTCTTCCCATCGTCTCGTCAGAGCGTTGATGATGCTTTGACTCGTCGAGGAGAGTGTGTTCTCTTTTAATGATTCTACTCTGTGCTCCGAGTGTCCATCAGTAATGCCGATCCCCGTCACGTTACCATCGAAACATCAACCCCGCCCGCTGCGGCTCGTTTCTGAAGCTGGCACTAAGACTGAACATTTGACTCTGATTTTAAAATGATTACTTACTAAGAAAGTTATGTAGTTAGAGAAACATGTTGCCGTTTAATTCTTTAAATGTCATTTTACGATGCTTAGGGCTGTCATGAATACCATTTTTGGGCTTCGGAGCTTTGGTAGTAATCAATAGCGAACTTTTGAATCTTCGGCCAGGGGGGTGGGGTGTCGCAGTACCCTCTCGGTAAGTAGAAGTAGGCAGCACAGACTTTTGTCATTAAAGCAGCACAATCCTTTTACACAATTAGAAGATTCCCCCACACATGCTTTTTCAAACAGAAATATCATGATGAGTCCGCACACCCCTCTTTCCTCACTCAGTCTCTTGCCAGCCCTCTCCCCATGAACGCCGCTGTTTTGAGGCTGCTGTCTCCGCGTCCTACGCACCGTCGATCCCGGCAGTGCCCGGCTTCCTTTCGGCCAATTCGGTCTGAGCCTTGCATGGGTTTTGCTCCGACATAACCAAGGGGCAACGAGGGCCCTTGGTTTGTGTCCATGTCATGACTTGGGAAAGACTCAGCCAGACATTTCTCCGTTCTCGGCTGAGATGGACGGCATAGCGCTGCAACACGGGGGACTGCTCATTGTTCCGACGGCCCGTTTGTCAGAAAATACAAATTCTCCATGCAACAAACAGAAGCACATGGCTAATTATTATGCAGAATGACGTTATCGGACCTTCCCCTCTCGTTGCCTTGAATGCCTTTGTTGGTTTGGTTGGTTAAGTTTAGGCATGAGGAGTCATATTAGTTAGGTTTAGGTTAAGAATATCAGGGTTAGCCAATCAAAGGCAGAGTAGAGAGAGTCATGCCTTTGACATGGTAAGAAAAAACAATATCACAACCGGGCAGGTCCGATGACGTCATTTTTCATAGTAATTAGCCATGTGCTTCTGTTTGGGAAAGAGGGCTGTCAGGTGATTTTCAAACTATTGGGGTTTCGTAATAATGTGCTGTAGGAATAATGGCATGGCACCACAACACGTGCCTTTAGGTTTGATTAAAGGCATTCATTTCTAAGGATTCTGTTATTCTACAGTATTGTTGTTTGTATTGTTATTCGTTAATGAATAAAAAGCATTTTCCAAAAGGTTTGGTGGGTTTTATGCATGTCTGTAATCCTGAGGGGTTCAAACAAAAACAATAACGAATATCCGAATACCAAAATTGAAAATCGATATAGTACGTATGTTTGGGTCCAGCCCTGTGAGCAACACAAACCAATTTCCAGCTTACGTGAAACATTGACAACATGTAAAAGGTTGGGGGCCAGTGATTGTGAGTGAAATCAAAACAAAGATATACAGTATGTTTTATTTTTTGATGGTTGAAAGTAGTTACAGACCGGAGAAATGGGGAAAGAGCTTGACCACCAGCCCAGGAGTATGCATAAGACCCTAAATAATATGTGATACTGAGATGTGCTAGGTTATTGAAAACGTTGCAAGCAGGTAAAACAGGTTTTAAAACAATTCTTACAGTTTAGGAAATGATCCGGAATACAATGACCTAAAGAAGTTAAGCCCCTCTCATTTTATTATGACATACTTGTAGATTGTTAAAATGCTTGATGATGCCGGCACGTAACTCTTTATTGACCAATCCGTAGATAATGGGGTTGATGGCTGGTGGTATTATGATAAACAGGATGCTTAAGAACTTCTTGATATTCTGTGAGAGTGAGGGGAACCTATAACTCACAACTATGATCACTGTAGCTATTCCGTACAGCAAATACACAACAAGGTGTGGTGCGCACGTCTGAAAGGCCTTACTGCGGACGGTGCTGTCAGCTCGGCCTAGTTTTACAGAAACATGCAGGATTCTGATGTAGGAAAAAGCGATGATGAGGAAGACGCTTGTGTTCACAGACCAGGTCAAGGACAAACCTAGAAAAACAAATGACAAATATTCAGTCAGTTAAGTATCATGTAAACCTTTTACCTTATTCTATCCATTTGCCTAATTTCACCCACAAACTGAATTTGCTGAACACCAGCTGATGAGGGCTGTGGATAAGACATAATGTTCAACAACATACTGTCTGTATGTCTGTTGCTTCATCATAAATGAATGCACTGACCATAGATGTTACTCATGGGGGTTGGACTGCAGGCCAACAACAGGACAGCACGGTTGCTGCAGTAGACGTGTTTGATGGTGTTACCACACAGTGGGACATTCATGTGGAAGGAGAAGAGCACAGCAATACTCAGCAGAGCAACAAACCAGGCCAGGGAGCAGCAGCAGTACAGCCGAGCTGATGTCATGATGGCGTGATACCTGAGGGGTTCACACACAGCGATGTACCTGCAGAGGGAGAGCACTGTTAAAGACATCAGAAAACATCCTCGGCTTTTTACAGTTCAACTATATTTTAACAGGATCTTAGCATCTAAAACTGTTTGTGCACGAAGAAGTTGGCCGGCTGGTGGAGGATATATACTGTATATACCGATCAGCCATAACATTCAGACCACTGACAGGAGAAGTGAATAACATTGATTATCTGGTTACCATGGCACCTGGCAGTGGGGTGGAGGGGATATATTAGACAGCAAGGGAACATTTTGAACTTTGTGTTGGAAGCAGAAAAAATGGGCCAGCGTCAGGATATGAGCTAAGGATAGTGCTGGCTAGACGACCCGGTCAGAGCATCTCCAGAACTGCAGCTCTTGTGGGATGTTCCCGGTCTGCATGCCCATAACCCATTGATAACCCTTTATATAACCCCAGTAACAAAACAACAGCACCAAAAACATCAGCCTGGTCTGTAAAATGAGAATTTGAGATGCCTTCTCAGTCAGTCTCTACCATTTATGCATCACAGTGAAAGACTTGAATCAGGGACTAATTCTCTCGATGTGCTGATGCGTTTCGATACCTGTCATAGGCCATCACAACCAGAATTGTCTGCGCTGCGAAGCCATACGTGTGCACAAAGAAGCCCTGGGCGATGGCCGGGATGTAGGCGATCTTCTTCTGGCCCGTCAAGAAGTGTATCATGAGGCGAGGCACCACCGCCGTAGCGCCCATCAGATTACAGACTACCAGATTACAAACCATTACAAACATGGGTCTGTGCAGCTTCTTATCCATGACAATGACGCACAGCACCACGCCATTCGCCAACAGCACTACCATGTAGTGAAGCAGAGCCAGGAAGAACAGGAAGGCGCCGTAGCCTCGTGGTACGTAGAAGCCCTCCAGCTCGAACACAATAGGCTGTTTGAGAGGAGTTACCATAGTTACGTTCTCCATCCAAAACAATGCAGTTCTGTAAAAGACAAGTTCATCAATAACCCTCCCAACAGATAACAACTTTCAGACATCAGGGATAATAATAATAACTTTAGACTTATAATCACGTTAACAAAAGAGTTCTTGGCCTCTGACAGTTGTCTTTCTTTGTAATTCTTAACTAAATGAAATAGATCACACAGTATTACCTGCAGTAAAACAGACAACTGACACTTAATGAACAGATGTCTCAGAGCAATTCAGTATTTCATCAAACACACAGAAATAAAAGAACTAAAGGTAATGTCTCATGATCACAACACTATAAAGGTTCTTGTGAAAAGCCTAAAGCGTCCTGTTGTGTCTTCCCATCGTCTCGTCAGAGCGTTGATGATGCTCTGACTCGTCGAGGAGAGTGTGTTCTCTTTTAATGATTCTACTCTGTGCTCCGAGTGTCCATCAGTAATGCGGTTACTCCTCTTAAAGCTATAGCTTACCTCCAATTCTCTCTGCAAAATGGACAAGCCATACTGTCCACGTCTTCCTCGCCACCCGCGAGTCCATATAACGTTACGCACCAGCCTCTTTTTTACAGACGTTCTGCCTTGTGATCACTCAGGTCACGGCTGACGATCGGGCCGTACGGTGTGATCACTCAGGTCGCGGCTGAGGATCGGACCGTACAGTGCGATCGCTCAGGTCACGGCTGAGGATCGGACCGTACGGTGCGATCGCTCAGGTCGCGGCTGAGGATCGGACCGTACGGTGTGATCGCTCAGGTCGCGGCTGACGATCGGACCGTACAGTGTGATCGCTCAGGTCGCGGCTGACGATCAGCAAGACAACATGTCCCATAACGGCCGCCACCTTCCTGTGGTCTGCTAGCTGAGGGAAACGGTGCAGGATCACAATGACGTAGCCAGACACCAGAAGGACGATGTAGATGACCAGGTGGGTGGCGCAGGTCTGCAGCGCTTTGCTGTTCAACACCTTGTTCTTACTGCGCACGCACACCGCGGCGATCTTCAGGTAGGTGAGCGTCACGCTGCCGACGGAGGAGCCCATCAGGACCACCGTGTAGCCCAGGCCGTAGATGTTATTGACGAGGACGCTTTCACACGACAGCTTGAACAAGGAGGCGTTGTCGCAGAACAAGTTGAATATAACCGACCTGCAGCGCGACAGGCGGACGCTGAGGCCCACGAGGACCGCCACCAGCACCAAGGCCGTCCCCCACGCCGCTGCCGACAGATCCACCACCATCTGGTTGGTCATGATGGTGGCGTATCGCAGCGGGTTGCAGATGGCCACCTAGCAGTCGAAGGCCATGATCATGAGCACGGTGTGAGAAGCACTCGCATGGAGATGAACACAGAAGGCCTGAACGGCACAGTCGATGTAATGAACGGACCGGACCGAGTCTGATATCAGAAGATCTCTGAGTACATGAAGGATAATTATGGAGGCCCCGAACACATCGTTAATACTCATGTTGCAGAAGAGCAGGTACATGGGCTGCTGGAGGCTCCTCTCCCTGAAGATCAGCACCACCAGGCCCACGTTGGACACCATGATGAAGATGTACATGAGGAGGAGGAGGATGAAGGCAGGAATGAAGGACTGGTGGCTGATCTTTAACCCCTCCAGGGTTACAACATCCCCACCAAAAGAGCTGTTTTCCATATCTCATCTGTCACATAGCAATAAAGACTTTAGTGTAGATAACTGTGTTGTTATATGTATATGGAGTTATAGTAAACTGTGACTCTTTAAAAACACCTTAATAAAGTTATCAGTGAATCTAAACCTCTCAATAACATGCTGTCATTTCACACATGATGTTACTCTGAACTGAATTAGTTAGAGAAGCATCCAACATATTACGTCAGTGTGCCTTTGTTTTGTTTTTTTCTTCATTTATTAAAGTTTGATTCACCTGAATTACAAAAACATTTCATCACATAAAATGTCATTTAAAGAAACCTGGGTTAGATTAACAGAGGAGGGATCCGTCTCCCAGGACAGACGTACATTCATGTTCATGTTTCACAAACTATCTTCCATTCACCTCTAATGTAGAAGACACATATAACATAAATCTAGAACTATCTATGATTTGGGTGAACCTAGCCTTTAAAGTAAGTGAGTGGAAAGTGTTGTTCACAGTAGATTAGATATGTGGAGTGAAGTGAGAACTCTTTTATAAGCTGCTGCAGTAAATGAAGGATACACGCGTCTCACAACATGCTGTTAATTCATCAAACACACAGTTTAGATTACATTTAGATTTAAACAGAGCGGAGCTGCTGAGGGCTAACAGGCTGCTAACACAGACCCTCCTGCCAACTCCGACCAGAAGTGAAACTGCAGACGCTTTTATCGGCTGCATCAGTCAGACGGGTCAACTGTTGCTTGGCAACCGCTGATGAATCATCATGTGTACCTGTTGTAGGTTAATTTAAGATATTGGCATAAAGAGCGGGAAACAGATATTATTGGTCAACAATTTTCAACCAAATGGTTTGTCATTTTCTTGCTATCCTCAAACATCCATTTATTTCTTGAGTATTTGTGGCAGTATTTTCAGTACGGATGGAAAAACGATTTCTAAACAGATGTTTTAATGCCAGAATTGATTTATATCTGCTTCATCTGAGTCTATGTGGAGGTAGAAGGAAGTTACCGCTTTTATTGTGGTAGTCTGAGTAACATGGCGTCTTATCCGTTCCGTATCCATCAACCAAAACCAAAATGAAGTTAGAGGAAGTAGACACGTGGGACTACGTCCGCTTTTCAAAATAAAGTGTTAACAAAAGGAACTGTATATACAAAATACATCTATGGAAATCAGATGAATGGATTATATTCAGCAGAAGTATAAAACATTATACATTAGACAATACCACTAATTTGTGAGGGAAATGTCTTTATTCTTTTTTTGGGTTGCTGGAAAAAAAATGTGTTTATTATATTTTTGCTGTAGTTCTGCATCTAAACAAATAACATAAGAGATAACAGAAGTGAAACAGATGTGACGGGAGAGACTTAGAAAGTGGACCTCCTCCGTATCAACAATAAAACTATGTATAGGAAGAAGACATATATTTATATACAACCAATGTGCCGCCGGTCTTTCAGAGGCTGTAGCGGGCTCAGTTTTAAAGTTATAGTGAAGATACTGGTATCATATGAAACTAGAAATCCTAACGAATCCATCGGTACTAACCATGATATGTGAATGTAAATGGGTTCTATGGGTACCCACGAGTCTCCCCTTTACAGACATGCCCACTTTATGATAATCACATGCAGTTTGGGGCAAGTCATAGTAAAGTCAGCACACTGACACACTGACAGCTGTTGTTGCCTGTTGGGCTGCAGTTTGCCATGTTATGATTGGAGCATATTGTTTTATGCTAAATGCAGTACCTGTGAGGGTTTCTGGTTTCTTTTGTGTTGTTAATTGATTTCCAATAATAAATATATACATACATTTACATAAAGCAGCATATTTACCCACTCGCATGTTGATAAGAGGAATAAATATTTGACAAATCTTCCTTTAAGGTTCATGTTGAACAGATAAATAAATGAGGATTACTTTGTGATTATTAACTCTGGACAATCATCTATCATCTTTGTATTCCTCATTGCAATAAATTGATTGAGGGGTGGTGATTGTATTTACATTATAATGATGGAAAAACCTTTCTGAACTGGAACAATCGTGACAAGAATTTCCGTATCTCTTTAGACTGAACCCCGTAGATGATGGGGTTGAGGGTGCCGGGGACGATATGAAACAGAATGGAAACAAGTTTCCTGTAGTCTGAGTACTGAGGGAAGCGATGCATGGAGATAATGAGGATTCCAGATAATGCCATCATTAGATATACAAAGAGATGAGTGCTGCAGGTCTTCAGGGCTTTACTGTTCAAAGACTTGTTGTTGCTGGTCAGACAGACTACTGTGATCTTGGTATAGGTGAGAACCATGCAGCCTATAGAGCCTGTGAACAGGACCACGGTGAACGTGAGGCCGTAGACATTATTAATAAACACACTGTCACAGGAGAGTTTAAACAGCGAGGCGTTGTCACAGTTGGGGTTTGTGATCAGAGTCCTGCATCGGTTCAGTCGTACGGTCAGACCGAGCAGAATGACCACCAAAACAAAGGCCATCCCCCAGGCGGAAACTGTCAGCTTGATCACCATTTTGTTGGTCATTATGGTTGCGTAGCGCAGGGGATTACAGATGGCCACGTATCTGTCAAAGGCCATAATCATGAGCACTGTGTGGGAAGTGGTGCCGAACATGTGTGAGAGGAAAGCTTGGACCACACATTCATAATAACTGATGAGGCGCTCGGAGGGAGGCAACAACATGTCGACGAGCAAACGAGGCACCAACATAGAATTCCCAAGGATGTCATTAACTGGCAGGTTGCAGAAAAGGAGGTACATGGGCTGGTGGAGGTTCTTGTCAAAGAAAACCAGGATCATAATGCCAACATTAGTTAACATAATAATTAAGTAGGAGAAAAAGAAAAAGAGAAATACAGGGTACACTAAATCTTCTGTGACCTTTAACCCCTCCAGTTGGAGGGTCAAACTGTTGTAGGTGTAGTTTTCCATCAACCTGAAACAAAAGACACAAAAGGGGAATGTGATGTGTCACATGAGTCATAAAGTCTTTCAGTACAAGATACAAGATGTCAGTTTGTGTAAATGTAAACCAAGGAGAGATTTGAAATGTTCAGTGGTTAAATAATTAAAGCGTTAAATATTACCTTTAATTTCTCGTGCTGTGCCTGTAGCCACCAAACACTCAGCAGCCAACCCTCTGCCAGAAGACCACAACCTCTGTCAGTTTTAAAAGAGATGTAGTCAAGGGTGGGGGTAAGTCGTCAAGCTGGTAGCCATAGGCAACGTCGCTTAACTAATTGATGAAGGTTGGCAGTGGTTGTAGTTGTAATTCAAATGTAAAGGTTAGGGATGCACCGATACCACTTTTTTTCAGACAGAGTACAAGTACTCACATTTGGGTACTCGCCGATACCGAGTACCGATACGAGTACTTCTCTGTGCCTAAAGACCCTCGTTAACAGCCAGCTGGAGGGTGTGAGCGACACACGGCAGGCTGGGGAGTCCCGCATACGAGGCGGTGCGCCGCCACCGGCTCTAGGTCGACATGAAAAGGCTCGGGGCGAAGGTGGCTCGTGATCACAGCTTTACAGCGCTCTCGTACCTCGCCGCACCGTGACGGGGCTCCCTGTTCGCGGTGCGACTGTCGACCGGGGCGGGTTGTCCTCAGTGCGCCCCAACCGCGTCGTGCTGCGACCCACGTGAAAGGCGCCAGGGGTCCGTGGCGTTCTCGGCAACCCACCAGACTCGTCTTGAAACACAGACCAAGGTGTCTAACGCCCGCGCGAGTCAGAGGGTGCAAGCAAAACACCATGGCGCAATGAAAGTGAGGGCCGGCACACGCCAGCTGAGGTGGGATCCTGGCCCAGCGGTGAGGGGCGCACCATGGGCGAGGTGGAGCGTGAGGACCCAAAAGATGGTGACGAGAGGTTAACGTCACGCTGCTGTAAAGTGGTATCGATGCCGTTGTATCGGAGCCGTTTTGTGGGTACGAGTACATGAGCACAGTATCGGACCCGATACCCGAGGCTGGTATCGGTATCGGTGCATCCCTAGTAATGGTATTGCTGAGAAGTTGATGAAATCATTATCCGGGTGGCATCCATTAGTTCAAATTCGAATGATGATTTATTGCACGTGAATGTAACTTTGAGAAGACAGAATTGCTTATTAAGCAGAAGAAAGTCTAAGTTATGTTCCCCCAGGTTCAAACCAAAATGTTACAATCAGAAGTAACAAGGCAAAAGTGAGCATAGCTCACATACCCCCCCCCCCCCACCCACCCCCCCGCTCAGTGCTGGACCTCTACTAAAGTAGGGCCAAAGGTTTTGCCCTTTTGGAACTAATGGAATTAGTTAGAGGTACACCCCTCCACTCTGCTGGGGTCTGCTGAAACAGGGTGTTCATGCACGCTAAAGAGCGCACATCCTGCGAGGGATGACTTTTCTTCCTGCTTCATAGTCAGATCCAGACTGCTTCCAGAAGTTTGGTTGACGGAGTCATGGTACACTTGTGATGAAAAAGGTTCAAGAAGTCCATTGGTCTAATTCAGGATGCCAACACTAGCAAGAGTTCCTAAGACCCAAGTCTGCACCTCCCAAACCTTAGTCAGGCTGCTTGGTCTTGGGGTGTGTTGTTCTTTTACAAACACCTGACTCTTTTGGGGAAAAAGAGGTTGCCTCCTGTTGTCTGGAACCTGCACTCGGCCCAAAGCACAGCTCTTATCCACCCGATCTTGAGCTTTTATCTCCTGAACTTGTTTCTCAGACTCTGCCTGAGCTCATTTTGTCAAAGGTCTCTGCTAAAGTCTGGTGCTCTCTGGCCTTTTTGCCTCTCCTGACTCCTGTGATTCTCCAGCATCCCATTCTTCTGATCCCAGTCCTTCTGGTTCCAATCTCTCATGGTTCAGATGGCTTGTTTCTGAAGTTGCCAGACTGCCTGGTCCTGTTGGTACCTTTGTACCTGAGTTGTTCTTCTGCCAATATCTGACTCTCTTTGGCCCAAAAAGTATTTGACTTGCCCCAAAGACTTGTGATCCACCCTGAATATTTGATCCCTGAGTTAACATAGTTGAAAGACTGTTTCACATGCTGCTGAGTGGACTGGACCGCATTCATGGACCTGACGTCCCTATTTACCCAGAACTATCTCCGTTTGGCCATCTAGGGGAGAATGTTCTAATTCCGTAAGCTTCCATTCATCTGTTGATCTGTTTCCATGCTTTGGCAAGGTGATGGAGTCTTTGCTGTCACCGTAACAGAGTTATTGACGTTGATTAGTGCAACTGCTGCAGTTTATTGGAGTACTTGATGTATGTGGTGATGGGTGAATGGTCTGAGACAGTGTCCTTCCTGAATGACCCTGCAGAGACTGAGCCTGTAGGTGGACTGTAGGTGAGGTTTACCTCCAGGTTAAGCACTGTTTTAATCTGGCAAAGAGAATGATTCAAGTTTTCACATTACGTGTTTAACTGATGTAAGATGTTAGGCCACGGGTTATGAAATAAAGGTTTAGCTCTCATGATCTGAAACTGACTCGGTTTGGAGGTCAAAACACAGAAAAGATGCTGCTTTAGTGCGGTCGGAGCCAGGAGGCCTCCCTGCTGAGTAATGAAATGTAAATATGACCTCACTGTTTCACCACACATGTTTGTTTGCTGTTGTTACAGTGACAATGTGTTAATTAGTACCAGAAGGAACTCTGCAGGGAAGCTTCAGCAAACCCCCGACCTCCCACCACAACAACCAACTCCAGCTGAACTCAATCAGCAAGCTTCTCTGTGGAGGAAAGTTTCTCTGCTCAGACTCCAACAGATAACATGAAATCAACAGTTGACTCATACAGCTTTGGTCTGAAGATCAAACTAACTTTATGTTGTGACTTTTAAAACA
Source organism: Sebastes umbrosus (assembly GCF_015220745.1). NCBI lineage: Eukaryota > Metazoa > Chordata > Actinopteri > Perciformes > Sebastidae > Sebastes > Sebastes umbrosus. The sequence goes on along the minus strand of NC_051285.1, from coordinate 458,898 downwards.
CAGTTTAATGATTTTTAAAAACACGGAATGACACAATAGTTTGAATTATATTTATATGAGGCTTTTTGTTTTACCTGTAACATTTGGTTTATGTTTTAATAATTATTAGTCTCAGTCCCCCGCCTTTCACCAGGTGTATAGGAAAACATTTTGTACAATCTGTGACTCAAGGACAGATGGATTGAATCTTTTTATACCCCCGCGACAACCTAGTCGGGGTATATAGCGCTCCGCGTGTCCTTACGTCCTTCCGTCCGTCTGATCGTTCGCGTGTCGCACTTTTGTTTCCGGAGTAGAACTCGGAAACTATTTAACTTAGGAACTTTGTTTGGTCTGATGGTTGACAGTGTGGTGTAGTTGTGCCTTTTGGGGGTTAGAAGTCCAGGGAGCCCATTAGTTAATTAGTTAATGCCCATTAATTCCATTAGTTCCAAAAGGGCAAAACCTTTGGCCCTACTTTAGTGGGGGTCAAGCAGTGAGCAGGGGGGTATGTGAGCTATGCTCACTTTTGCCTTGTTTGATATGCTTGTTCTCCAACTCCTATGTCTGTATAATATGTGTTTTTGTACCATATTTAATACTATATTCACCATTTGTACCACAGGGCACCCAGGAAAGGCTGTATTGCCAGCTGGGCAAAAAAAAGGCAAAGAGGGCAACTGCCCCGGCGCCCCAGACTTCCAGAGGTTGAATCAAATAGATTGGTTTTGGTGATTTGATTAATTGTACATTTATTAGGACATTCGCACCACTAAAGTACAATATCAACTGGATAGGTCCTGCATTATTAGCTAATCTTGTGGCCCCATCCTTTAGAGGCACCGTGTGTCAAAGTAATACTTACTTTTAGCTAGTTTTAGGTTTGTATTCCTAATTAAAGGTGTGTTTGATTAAATTAGCACAGACTAACTGGCACATAGGAAACGTAGGGCCAGGTATAGTCTTCTGTGTTCAAGGTAACGGAGTGCAGGGAGTGTTTGAGGGGTCAGTAGTGGACCAGCAGCAAAGTTTTGGCCCGGGGTCCCCTAATAAGTGAATCCAGCCCTGCATCCAGGTAGTGTGTAGGATCCGGCGGCATCTAGTGGTGAGGTTGCAGGTTGCAACCAACTGAATCTTCTCCCTTGTGCCAAGCGTGTTGGAGAACTATGGTAGCTGATGCGAAAACGTGAAAACGCAAATATCCCCATTTAGCGCCAGTGTTTGGTTTGTTGTTCTGGGCTCTGTGAAGAGGATCCGCTACCTACAGTATATAGATATAAACGCCTCATTCTAAGGTAACGCAAACACTGTCAATAAATAGATCCCCGAAACTCCCAACTCGTCAAATACTGCTATTGGTCAGTGCTCCTCGCCATCCAAGACCGCCGCAAGCGGTACCTCTCTTGCATTACTTTTGGACGGTCCAGGGACGGCGTGTCAATATACGTTACATGCATAGTGTCCTTTTAAAATAAACTGACAGGAAGTTAGGTTAAGGCAACACAACCACTTAGGGGTTGGTTGACGTTAACTTCACGACTCACGTGACTCACAAGGCTGATGATACAGACTAAAGGCTGATGATACAGACTAAAGGCTGATGATACAGACTAAAGGCTGATGATACAGACTAAAGGCTGACGTGACTAAATAAGTCAACGTTACTTTTAGTTTCACATGGGACATGAACACCGGTCTCCTGGTTGAAAGTCTTGAGTTTGTTTGACCCATAAACTTCACCTCCCTCCCGCCCTGAACGGACTCTCATGCTGTTAATACTGTGTCACTTGCTCTGACTGTCGAATAACGCCATGGTGGGTTAACAGTGGAGTTAGCTGAAAGTCCGGTTCGTCCCGTACTGTTGCTAAAGGGCGCCTCCGTGCGTCGGTTGTCGATGCCGAGGGGCGCTGACCAAACGGCGGCATTTGACGAGTTGGGAGTGAGAACAGGTTGTGAAATGCTTCACACTGTTCCTTTAAATTTACTTTAAAAAAACGGTGGCTACAGAAAACGTCCTCCCGTCGCAGCTCTCTGAGCAGCTGCAGATCGTCTTCCTCCCACTGAATTCTGTTGTCAGTTTGATCAACAGGAAGTGACCCAGTCTGAACTGAACATCCATCCATTAATCCAGCCCAGAATCCCCGGGAAGTACGTTAATGTTGGACAATGATTTAAAAAAAAAAAACACCGCGACAGCCTCCTTCCACAAACAAATGTTGTAGAGCCACCTTCGCCCCGAACCTTTTCATGGCGACCTAGAGCCGGTTGCGGCGCACCACCTTGCATGCGGGAATTTAGTAAAAGTCACAATAATTAAGATCACAGCATACGAGTTCACAAAAGAGAAGCTTTGATCTTTGAAGAGTTGTTTGAAGTTGTTTGAATGATTAATTCCCTGAATGAGCCAGCTGGTGATTATGAAACATATTTTATGTTTGCTTTTTAAAGAACACTTCCAGACGTGAATACATTAACCCCCTACTTTACTCACTCTGTTGGCTTCCAGTTCGCTTTAGAATCCATTTTAAGCTCTTGATGTTTGTTTTTAAAGCCATTAACGGCCTCACCCCACCTTATTTGTCCGAGATTTTAACTCTCCGCGAGTATAACAGGGCTTTGCGATCATCGGGTCAGCTTTTTTTAGTCGTCCCGAGGTCGAGGTATGAGCTGTGGGGTGATCGTGCTTTTGCTGTCGCTGCTCCTAAACTATGGAACAAGTTCTGGATGATAATGTGAAGCACTTTGGGTACCTTCTGGTTATTGTAAAGGGCTATACAAATAAATGTTGACTGATAAAAATGTTGATTATGTTTTTCGTTGAGTTTAGACACTTTCTTTTAAAAGCTGAAACAGAGAATTGTTCATTTAGTTTAGCCGTTGTAATGATTGTTAGCTGTTACTGTAATAAGTGCACAGTATTGTGTTAAAGGCCACACTGCCTCGTTGCATGTGTGCGGTCCTTGTATACCTGTGTTATTACTGTTGGGCTGTAATGAGAGTCCTGGAGGCCTCGGAGCTCCCTGGTGTCTCGGTGACCTGCAGGTTAATAGAATTAAAAGCTGCAGTGAGGCGTTCAGGGGCCGACGGACAGGGAGACGCCCCCCCGCCCCCCTCTCCGGAGACTCCAGCCTGCAGACCAGCCTTCTATCTTTACTCACTCGGTCCGTCTCATTATCTCCTGCAGGACTGTTTCTGGCGCCTGATAGTGATTTATTTTTGGTATTTCACTCATGCCCTGCGTGTTAGTAAATAGCCTACAACTCCATTAAGTTCTGTTGATGTCATGCTACTAGCTACTGGCCGATAGCCGGTTGTTTGGGAACAGAGACGTGCACGGCGGTGCGGTCCCGTGGGTCTGATGACCGTCCATTATGGCGAGGAAAATAACTCTGGATTCAGCTGTTAGTTCATGTTACTACTTTTAGGACGTGTTGATTTAAATGAGGGATATTTAAGTGTTCCTACTGGGAAGGTGATTTATATCCTCTGATTCACAGACGTCTCTTTATACATCCACGGACACACACTCAGTGGTGTTTTCAGTCCAAAATGGCGCCATCTTACGGCCGTTGTCAAAAAATCACCAGAGTTTTGTCTCTTTGCTTCTAAACTCTTTGCTTATACCTGCTAAACAGGTTAGTATTGTCATTGTTATTTTTGACATCCCATCAGTGTTTGAGACTGACCTGTTTGTACTGTCTGATGTAATGTAGGATCATTTCTTTGAGGATGGTGGAAAACAGAAGTCCCTGTAGATCCCTGTAGATCCCTGGAGCTTTCATCAGCGCCTGTAATCAGCGTCTGATAAACATCTATTACTGGGCCTCTCTCTTTGCTCCCAGAGGGCTAATTACCATCAGAAACTGTCACAGTGGACCTCATTAATGAGAAACATTAACACTCGTTACTGGAACACACAGTGATGAAACTAGTGGACCTTTAGTGGGCGGTGTAGTCCTCTGAGCTCCCAACATGCAACAGTTTAAACAAACTTTAAGTTTGTAACCACAAACAAACCCAACGGGCTCCTTCGGGGTCTGAACTAAAGTTTCATTCTACATTTCACAAGTATATTTTATCAGCAGAGCCCTTTTTTGCTGCTTTGGCAGAAGCTAGGCAGCCTTTTGCGTAGCATATTTATGCAGAAGGTTCGCGTGTGATTAACGTCGTGAAACAATGACGGTTAGGTTTAGGCAACAAACAAAAAAACATAATGGTTTGGCTTATACCGGTTACACACTACACGAGAATCCAGCTGATTCTGGTCCTGATTCCTCCCAACAATCGTCAGCAGAGCCCTGATAGTTTGGTGGTTCTAAAGATGATCTTTCCAGTTGTGTGAGGTATGTTCTAGGGATGCACCGATACCACTTTTTTTTCAGACCGAGTACAAGTACTTCCATTTGGGTACTCTCCGATACCGAGTACCGATACGAGTACTTCTCTGTGCCTAAAGAGCCTCGTTAACAGCCAGCTGGAGGGTGTGAGCGACACACGGCAGGCTGGGGAGTCCCGCATACGAGGCGGTGCGCCGCCACCGGCTTTAGGTCGGCTTGGAAAGGCTCGGGGCGAAGGTACTCCCCGGGGCCGTGGACAAAGTATCACTGGGGTGGACTGTCCTCAGTGCGGCCCAACCGTGTTGTGCTCCCAGGGCGGGGCTCGGCCCACTTAAAAGGCGCCAGGGCTCTGCGGCGATGTCTGCAACCCACCCGGGCGCACCACTGGCCCATCTTGCCTGCACCGTGGTGGAGCGTGAGCGCGTGCGATAGGACCCGAAAGATGCTGACGAGAGGTTAACGTCACGCTGCCGTAAAGTGGTAACGGTGTCGTTGTATCGGAGCCATTTTGCGAGTACATGAGCACAGTATCCAGCTGTTTTCACATCAGCTCATCAGGATCCAGATTTAGAGGGAGATCCTGAGCTCTTTACTCAGCAGAGTTTTCAGACGTCTCAGCAGATGTGGCTTCATGTGTTCAGCCAGTAAAACCTCCGAGTTTTGTTTTTGTGTCTGGAACGTCAAACAGGAAGTTGTGGAAACTGTCGTAAACAGCAGAAACACAGCGGCCACTAAATGGCTCCTGGTTTCAGTTTTGGTGGTTGTAAACAGAAAACCAATAATTACTCAGCATCCTCTCTGTGTGTCATCATCATCATTACCTCAGAGGCCTGTACTACGAAGACAGTTCAACATACCCAGGCTGTCTTCTCCTTATCTGGAACCCTAACAACTAAGATTCCGCTACGACGGTGGTTATCAACTCGGTAAATCCACCCAGGGTTTCTCTATCTGACAATGAGTGCGTTCACCAATCTACTGTCAGCAGAGCACCATATTTTGTAAACTATAGTATTAGACACACAAACTGTGTTGTTTTTAGTCTGGATTATAACTGTAACTTCTTCTTTGTGTAATATTATTTTACGGTCCGCACACCAAGCTTTGATTGGTCAGTAGTTGATCTCTTATCTGGAACATAACCTGCTCCGGAGCAGGTCAGGTGTTCAGCATCAGCTACCATGACGATCTATCATGGTAAGAAGTGAACCACCGTCGTAGGACTGAAAAATCTTAAGGGTAAAACCCTGAAGTTACACTCGCTAACCTTAAATCCTGCTTCATAGTACAGACCTCTGGAAACATACACCGTTCGTAGTTATACCTACCTAAATAATGCACTGTACTTAATTTATATATCTCATGAAATCAATGCATATTTAATCGTGTAAGTATTTGTGTTCAGTAATTGTGACCTGGAAAGTATGAAGAGTGACAAACACCACGTAGGGACGAGGTCAGGGTCGATGGTTTGGGTCTGAAAACACCAGACTTTCACCAGTGGACTATGTTGGTGCCCCGTGTGAGGCCAGAAGTCAACGTTGATTTACTTATCACGTAACTTCCATATTTAAGTTACGGCACTTTCGGTGTTATTTTAACCCAAACCGCCACCTTTTCCTAAACCTAACTATTTCCTGTGAAGACATAAGTTTATTTATCAATATATAGAAAAAACACTTGTTTTATCATCATATTTTCTGCACCAGAGATGCTTGAATTAGTTTTGTTTCCATCTTTTTGTCTGTTTGGCAAAATGTTTCAAAGAGGTCTCTGATGATCTGATCTGATGGTTGATGAAGTCTTTGTGGGACAGTCCAACATCTGGAACATCTGTCCGGATCTTTCTGTTCTGATCAAACCCAACAGGAAAGATACGCTAATCCTTAACATGCGTTACAAACCCGTAATTTCCTAATAATTAATAATTGAAAAGAACATTTAATGAAGTGCTCATCTTCTTTTGAACCGTTGTAGTATAAGAGGCCCTCTTTGGAGAGGAGGAATTATTACAACTGATTGTATTTAATGTTATATACAATAACTTTTCATGTGTATTTAATATATAATATTAATCTGAAAAGTAACTAAAGTTTAAATAAAGGATAAAAGTAGTGGAGTAAACATATAAAAGTGGAGTAGAAGTATAAAGAAGCATAAAATGGAGATACTCAAGTTAAATACAAGTACTTCTGAACGGTGCAGTACTATAGTAAATGTACTTATTTTCTTCCCACCACTGATCATTAGTTATTTTACAGATAAAGAGGAACATGTGATTTGACTTTGGTTCCACCTGCTGGTCACATGACTGAACCGTCGGCTCAGTTTCATCATGAAGAAACTTTCCTTTTAGTTTGTTTCACTGTTTTAAGCAAATTTGCAAAAAGTCAACAATAACAAATCATTTATGTTATTGATTATCCATGGTATTTATCTCTTCTGTCCCCACACATTTTGTGCTGTTTTGTTATTATTATTATTATTATTAGTAGTAGTATTAGTAGTCGATTAATGATTAATTTCATTGTTTGTTAACAGTAAAGTAATTGTTAACTAAGTTTAATTAACTATCAATGTACACATCTCATTTCCAGACTTTTGTTGTGCCAGTGTGAGAGAAGTGGCTTAGCCATTAAAATAGGTAGTTATGTAATATTATAATTATATAATAATCAACTATTAAAATTAAAATATCATTGACAGACAAACGTGAAGCATGAAGCAGCTGAACAGAGTCTGATAAGAGAAATACTGTCTGTGTTGTAGGAAATGTAGAAGTCCGACATTCTTCACAAAATAAATGAATCAAATGAGATAAAAATAGAATAAATACAATTAAATTGAACTGAAGTGCTGTTTATGTGGTGAAACTATTCGACATGTGCAGTAAAGAAATGAACAAATGTTAATCAGTGCTGGACTCATGATGTAAAGTTTAAAACATAAAGGATCAGAACCGAAGCAGCACAACCAGAGATGTTGTCTTTTTTATTTTGTTCTGACGCCTACATTACCCACAATGCAACTTTACAAATACTTGGGTTTCTTGTCCTGCCTTCCAACACCCAGGGTTCAAATTCCAGTCTCTCCCTCCCTCCGTCGGATTGTGGAGGACTGTCAGCTGCTGGAAGGACTGAAACACTACGAGGGAAAATCTGAAGGATCTAAGGCGAGCTGCTGCTGCTGCTGCTTTCACAGTGAGTCTCCATGAATCACTTCTGTCTGTTCAGGCTTCTTAACTGGGACTAATGGGACTAATGGGACTAATGGGACTACTTCATTACAGCTGCTTTCTAAAAGTTATCTCACTTTACAAACTCACATTTAACCATGCAAAGTTTCAGAAGGTTGAAGCAAAAGAAGCTGATTCATGAATGAATGCAGCTGCTGTGTTGATGTTTGCAGACATATACTATACTATACTCTACTATACTCTACTATACTATACTATACTATACTATACTAATATTGCATTTTTAAAAAGGCAAAACATTCTACAATAAGTTTGCAATTCGACCAGTAACAAAATCAAGTTCTTCAGGTTGATATTAACAATAATTGTGCTGTAAAACAACGTGTGAGTCATCATGAAGCGAGACCACGTGGAGATGAATTAACATCAGACTCACTCTGGGTGGTAGACCAGCTTCACCAAATCATAATGATGATGATGATGATAATGATGATGATTCATTCTTCATCCCACAGAGACACACAGTCAAGTTACTGGAAGTCTTCTGGAGACTGACCGACCAACGGAGTGACTTATAAACACAGTGAAGTTTCCATCAGTATCGTAACGCTGACGGAGAGAAAAGCCTCTGCAGCTCCTCAGTAGAGTTGAGTGCATTGACCTCTGAGGGCTGCAACCTGTTGCACTCAGTAAGAGCTCTGTCATAAGGTTCAGTATTATCTCCTTGTGAATTCATTTAGATTTGTTGAGGAGGTTCCTCTCATGTCAGCAGTCTGAACAGAATTATTGTTTTATCTCTTCGTGTTACGACCGGAGAAAAACAGTTAAAACAAAACTGACAGTCATTCTAACAGACTCATAGACTGTATGTAAGAAGAGGCTGTAGTCACTGTGATGTCACCCGTTGGTTTGTGGGTTAGCATTTTGAAGCCTTGAGTTTGGCATTTTGGCCGTCCCCATCTTGGTTATTGCCATCTTTGTTTTTTAGCCGTCGGCATCTTGTTTTTTTGCCATCGCTTTTTGTTTTTTAGCCGTCGGCATCTTGGTTTTTGGCCATCGCTTCTTGTTTTTTAGCCGTCGGCATCTTGGTTTTTACCATCTTGGTTTTCGGCCATTGCCATCTTGTTTTTTTTTCCTGGGTGTGATTTGTGTCGGAGGTTTTGAGCATCCGGGTTCAGCTCTGACTCTCTGCTGTTGCTGACTGAGTTGGATGTTGGCTTGTTATGGTTTCGGCTCTAAGGAGATAAAAGTACAACACAGTACCAGATACCGGCCGTCCTTGTGTTCACATTCCTCTGCTGATTAGAAATCTCTTCCTTCCTGTTTATCTGAATTTGATTCCTGCCTCTTTCTTCTTCTCTGTCTCTTTCTGCGCCCCTGTAATTTCAGATAGCACTGCATGATGTGAAGAAAATGAGCAATAATAACTTGTTGTTGCGATTAACATATAAGAATTTCCTATTTAAGTGTTACTGATTATATGTTAATTAAAGGACCAGTGTGTAACATTGAGGGGATCTATTGGCAGAAATGGAATATAATATTAATAACTATGTTTTCTGTAGTGTATAATCATCTGATAATAAGAATCGTTGTGTTTTTGTTACCTTAGAATGAGCTGTTTATATCTCCATACGGAGCGGGTCCATAAAAGTTACCAGAGTAAAGTTTATCATCGTGAGTATATCCTTCCGCCGCTATAAAGTCTGGATCAGCAATATCCGTCCACTGTGTTGGACGGGGGAAGACTGAAGGGACATGGCGGCGATACGCCTTCATTTATTAAGGTATCGCCAACGCTCAGGTTCAGGCACTAAATAATGATTAGACGTGAATAAAACAAACGTTTGTATAACAAGAGATGAATGTATACGAACTGGTCAGAATTACAATCCAAACATACGTCAGATCACATTGAAGTCTATGAGATCTTCAGTTTTCTTTCCCCCAAAAGGGGGCGTGGCCACGTTGCATATACAAAACTACAACAATATATAGAACAACACTAGAGATCAACATGCTCAGTAACCATCTGGATGAATCAATACTCCGTCGGCTGCAGGACCAAACGGATGTTTGACTGCTTTCCTAAGCTGTGACTTTGTTTCCTGATCCAGCGGTCTGGTGGATTAAACCAAACCATTAAACCAGTAATTAAACCCCTTCTGGCTTTTCCAAACTCTGCAGATTATTAATCTGTTATAGTCCCAGTCGCTGTCTGACAAACCCCGATGAGCTCCGTCCATTTCCTGTTTGAATTGTGTCCATGAGTTGTGGTTTATCTTCCTGTTAAAGCCTCATAAAAACCTTCTCTCTCTCTCTCTCTCTCTCTCTCTCTCTCTCTCTCTCTCTCTCTCTCTCTCTCTCTCTCTCTCTCTCTCTTCCTACGGGTTGTTTTTCACTCTCACCTTACCTCTCAAATTCAAATTCAGATCATCTCTCTCTCTCTCTCTCTCCGTCTCTTTGTGTTACCATGCAGCACGTTCTTTATGCTCTCAGTGATTCTAGAAAACACAGAACTGAGGTAAACTCTTCAGCACATGGTGTTTGTGTCCTCAAGCCGTGAAAGTGATTGTGTTGTAACAACAGGAACGGAGCAGTCACATGATCAGAGTCTGGATGTCACAGCAGATATCAGTGTGGGTTGAATTTGTGACGGACTGTGTTTGTGTTTTACAGGTTTGATTCTCTTCAGTCTCCGTGTGGTAAAAAAAATTAAATCATGGGAGCCAACGACCTCAAAATGAACTGTGACCCCGCGGGGTCACGACCTCCTGCCCGACGCCGGAGTCTCTTCAACAGCATCAAGGTCGGTCTCTGCTTCACATCCATCACTTTTACACTTTTTTTCAATCGCTTTGGCTCGTAACAGTCTTAACTTTAAACTGTGAGTACAACTATCACCACTGTTTGATGGGACATGAGAGGTAGTAGCTCACCAGAAACACTTCATTCATGCTTCTAAACCAGTAAACTGGCCAACGGCACCAAAATGACAAGTTGTTTTGTCATGGTGTGAGTCGTTATGGTCATCAAACCTGGAAATGTTTCTTACATACAGATCTGTGTTTTGTTGACACTGACTGCTGACTGGACTTTACCAGAATGTCAGTTCTGTCCAGCTGAATGTGTTTCACACTGAGCTGTTCAGATTCCCATTTCAACAGCAGGTAAAGGTTGACTGGGAATAGTACTATACTGTAGGAGCTACACAGAAAAAAGGATACGCACATTAGTATGTATACAGTTCATTTATTTGTGTAGCAATGCGTTACATGTACTGTAAACAAAGAAAATTCATAAAGTCATAAACTGTGAACAGAAATTTTGCCACAAAAATGACATCTATGCCAAAAAACAACAACAACAACCTGCAACAACGAAAGAAACCTGCAGTAGTTCAGTTAAAAAAACACAAATTGTACCTCCTCGTCAGAGATATTTATGGAATATACATGCATGTTTGACAGATTTTATTAATTGAATGGATCATTTTGTCATCTGACGGTTCAAACAATGAAAAGAAGTTTACCTCCCATGTTAAATCCAGCGTGGTAAACACTACACATCCAGTAAAGGATGGAAACACTTTGGGTTTCATACATTGACAGGAAAAGCAGAGCTAGACAGAGCAGAGCTAAAGGACAAAAGGACAAAATATGTCCGAAAATAAGTCCGAACAAAGGCTGAGAAAGTCAGAAAAGTAAAAAAAAAAAAAGGCACAAAATGTCCAAAAAAAGGCAGAAATATGTTCAAACAAAAGTCTGAAATATGTCCGACAAAAGGCAGATATATGTCTGAATAACATTTTAAAAAAATGTCTGAAATATGTCAGAAAAAGAGGCTGAAAAAACGCCAAAGTATGTCTGAAATATGGCGCAAAAAATGTCCAAAAAAGGCAGAAATATGTCTGAATAAAAGTCTGAAAAAAAATATCCGAAAAAAGGTGCGAAAATGTTAGCAGGAAACGTTATGGTATGGTGGTAACGTTATGGTATGGAGGAAACGTTATGGTATGGCGGTAACGTTATGGTATGGCGGTAACGTTATGGTATGGTGGTAACGTTATGGTATGGAGGTAACGTTATGGTTTGGAGGTAACGTTATGGTATGGCGGTAACGCGGCGGTGGAGCCGGCCGTCGCTCTCATCTCCGTGGTCAAATGGGCCAACGCTACGACTGTAGAGCACCCAGATACTGACATGTCTGTTCTCTGCATTGAAACGGCCCCGATGGAGCTGACCATGGATGGATAAAGAGAACGGAGCTGACGGGAGAGCTAGAGACCACCTTGGAGAAGTTAGAGGAAGTAGACACATGGGACTACGTCTGCTTTTCAAAATAAGGTGTTAACAAAGGGAACTGTAGATACTAAATACATCTATGGAAATCAGACTGATGGATTATATTCACCAGAAGTATAAAACATTATAAATTAAAAAGAAAACACCACTAATCTGTGAGGGAAATGTCTTTATTCTTTGATTTCTGGGTTGCTGGATAATCAATAATTCCTGTTAATGATCCTGATCTATTTGACTTCAGGACGTCTCTGACTACATACATGCTGAACATCAAACATTCTACTGGATTCATTTAGAGATTTTACAAAGCAAAAGTCCCTAGAAGTGTATGATTCATCATCTTCCCTTCATGGTCTAGAGGTAAACAAGTTAACAACAATCACAATACTTAAAACTATGGGGTCTGGTGATAGTATGGTGAAGGTATGGAATCAGGAGGCAGCTGAATCGTCCCAGCTCTAATAACCAGACATCTGGTGCCTCAACAGCAGATGTCTGAATCCATGGACAAAGTCTGATCCCTTCAGTCGTCCTACTGATTGAAATCCGTCCGACAGCAGGAGAAGCAGAGTAACCTGCTGAGAGGAGTAAGAGCTAGAAGCTGTCCCTTGAAGCTTCAGTGTAATCTGCAGGACTTCCAGGTGTTTTGATTGGAGGAGAAACTTCCCTTCCTGAAGTCCATCCTGGTTTTGTTCTCTGAGGTCAAACGTGTAAACATTTCCTCTCGACATGTCGTGTCACGAAAACTCTGAGCTCATCGTGTCCTCAATCACTCTTCACTCCTCCGTGTTGTTGTTGTTTCTGAGTTTCACTTCGTTTTAAATCCTCACTTTACTGAATGTACATTTAATTATATTATCAACGTGATAAAGCCAACCTGCCGTGTTATTCATCTTCCTCTTCTTTCTATCTCCCTTCCTCCTCCTTCTTCTTCTTCTTCTTCTTCTTCTTCTTCTTCTTCTCTGCAGTTCTTTGTGTTTTGTCACAGTTTGCTGCAGCTGGCTCAGTTGTTGGTGTCGGGCTACATGAAGAGCTCCATCGCCACCATCGAGAGACGCTACGGCCTCACCAGCCAGAAGTCAGGCCTGCTGGCTGCTTTCAACGAGGTCAGTACGGGACACCTTCTAAAAGTCTGTTTACAGCAGCGCTGCTCTTTACAGATAATTACCTCCACGTAATTACGCCGTGGTAATTATACCTCCTAATACCTCCTTCCAAGGGCAAAGGCCTTGTTTCCACCGGCGTCTGTTTGTCTGTCCGTTAGCAGGATTACACCAAAAGTCTGCGATGGATTTGAATTACATTTTTTGGAGGGGTGGGGTGTAGTCAAGTCATCTCACAAAAGAAAGTGCAGAGAGGTTGTGAAAGCCAGATAAGCACATTTTATTTTCTTCTTTTGTTTTCAAAAACCCGTTAAAAACAACTCAAGACAAATATTCTGGTGTCCAAATCTGCAGTCTGCATTGAGGGTTGAATACTGGGAAGTGAGATCCCAGTATTTCCCGGGAATTCTCGGCCGAATCCGGTCTACGTTCCTCTGTCCAAGTACCTGCAGAACCGCGAGATTATTAGCCTGTTGGGCTGCAGTCTGCCATGTTCTGATGTGAGCATATTGTTTTATGCTAAATGCAGTACCTGTGAGGGTTTCTGGATCAATATCTGTCATTGATCTGTGTTGTTCATTGATTTACAATAATAAATATATACATACATTTACATAAAGCAGCAGATTAGTCCACTCCCATGGTGATAAGAGGATTGAATACTTGACTATTGTTCCTTGTGCATGTCTAGGTGGGGAACACCGTCCTCATTGTGTTTGTGAGTTTCTTGGGGAGTCGAGTCCACCGGCCGCGGTTCATCGCAGGCGGAGCTCTGCTGGCCTGCCTCGCCTCGCTGCTGATGGCACTGCCGCACTTCCTGGGCGGGAAGTACGATTACACCGACCGCATCAGCTGTGAGGTCACACACACACACACACACACACACACACACACACACACACACACACACACAGGTAGTTTCATAAAGCTTCTGGGTCCATGTCTGCGGATCAAGCAACGATGGGTTGGTTCACACATTAATGAGCCCCAGACGATGAATCCTGATCACTTTGTTGATCCTGTACGGACGATACACCATTTAGATTTTAACGCCACCCACATGACAAACTTTACATTTTTGGCCCCACTGGTGAAAACTTGGGACACGAGCCAGAAAGGTTTGAAACACCTTAAAGCAGACGATGTTTGGACTCTTGAACTGAAACACATGATGTGTTAAACTTCCCCTCCGTTTCCCAACAGTCTCCGGTGATAGCAGCGCTGGCCTCTGCCAATCAGAGAGCACCCTCACCACCGCATCCTCCAATCAGACCTGCAGCTCTCAGGAGAGCCACGACCAGGACGGGGTGTACCCGCTGCTGCTGATGGGTCAGCTGCTGCTGGGGATCGGCGCCGTCCCCATCCAGCCCTTCGGCATCTCCTACATCGACGACTACGCCAGCAGGAAGAACTCACCGCTCTACCTCGGTACGCTGACCAAACACTGAACCATGGTTCATCCAGACAGTCCTGAGATGCTTCCCACCAGGAGAGGAACTCTAGTTTTAATGTCATTATAGAGAATATCACATCAAAAGGGAAAAGCTGTCAGAATCAGCTGCAACAACTTCTGTGAAAAAGTCCTCAAGCTTACTTCTCTCAAGTATGACGGATAAACATCTGTGTTGGTGAGGGAGCGGCGTGAGTTAGAGCCGCGAAGACAATAACACTTTGGTCTCGCTCAAAGTTCTTAAATACGATTCATCCGTGTGTTCGCAGCCCAGTCGCCACGAAGAAATGTTCACATCGTTCGTTTCTGCAAAACACGGATACGTTGAATGTTGATGTTTTTGCAAAGAAAGTGACGAACGTCACATCAGAAAGTCCGCTAAGGGCGGTCATTATTTATATAGTTACCTTGTTCCGGTTGTTAAATTACGTTGCTACAGTTGTTACGCAACGTTGTTAGGCTACGTTGTTACGCTACGTTGTTATGCAACGTCGTTACAACGCTACGTTGTTAAGCTACGTTGTTAAGCTACGTTGTTACGCTACGTTGCGTTACATTGTTAAGTTACGTTGTTAAGTAAACAAGATTAAGTTTAAAGTAGGTCATGTTTGTATTTAGGCTCCACACACCTCCAGCCGTACAGAATCACTACTTCCTGTTCATAATTAGCGGTTAGAGGTTTGCAGGAATGATGTGTTTTATTGTTTTGGAGATGATACCTGTGTTTTATTTGATTTCATGAGGTCATGCCGGTCCACACTGAGGTCACATTACAGATGTTCAGCTGTGAATCATTAACAGAAAAAGGTCACAGGTCATGTGATCATAACAAACCTGTTTTTATTGGTTCTGAATTAATCACACCAGCTGCTCATTTACCATCACAGTCATTATTATGCAGTAATACTTCCTTATGTTGTGGTGACATTGGAATTATAAAGTTCAAAATCCAAATCTGAATTAGTGAATGAGGTTATGATAGAAGATATTTGGGTCAGCAACATGGTTTCGTGACTGTGTAGGTCATTTACAACGTCTAATAGGTAGAACCTTTACAATAATCTAACTAATACTAAACAATAATCAATAAGCTAAAAATAAACCTTCACCAAATGTTGTCAAAGAAGAGTTTCATTGATGTGACGCAGCAGACTGGGTACTAACTTCACGTTTATCAGAGGCAGAACTGGTTTAGTTTGAGATTTAAGGTGGAACTTTGGGTTCCAGCTGTGAGACTAAACCTCTGTCTCTCTTCTGTTGTTCTTGGTTGTTTTTTCAGGCATCGTCCTCGCCGTGACCTCCATCGGCCCGGCCTTCGGCTTCATCACCGGCTCCGTCATGCTGCGCTATTATGTTGACTTTGACAAGGTATCCAAAGGTGAGGAGACACGCAGCGCCGACGACTCACAGTACGTTATCTTGTTGTAAAACAGGGAGGATTTCCTGCATGGAGCCGTCACTTCTAGTTGATCAGCTGGTTCAAAGCTCTTTCTCACCAGTGGGATGTGAACATACGGTGAAGTGACAGCGATGCACACCAGGTCCGGTGTGAGTTATCCACGTTGCAGTGTTAGATCTTCACCAGGAGTTTCCTCTTAAATAGCGCCGTGTCCTCAAACAAACAAAAAGCAGACAGAGAACGGCTAACGGTGACTAGTTGACTCACACTTTGGAAAATATGAGATCAAAATACCCACAAAACCAAGACGAGTCCAAGTCAACACCAAGCCCCCAGGAAGACCGCGGTCGTTGATCCCAACTTTCCTAGTGGCCAATCGGCGGTACTGCAGGTTCCGTGTCCGTCACGTGATGCCGTTGGGCCCAGAAAGACTTTTTCCCGTAGACTTCCATTGGGAAAGAGACGTCTGGAACTCAGAGGATCATTTATTCTTTGATGTGAATCAACTCCCCAGTACGAACACTCTAATAGTCCTGATTTAAATCATTAAAACGCACTAACAGCTGAATCCAGAGTTATTTACCTTCCTCCGTTCATGTGAGTGAAATCCAGACCGAGGCTGGAGCGCCAAGCCGTGACGACGGCGTGACGTTGGGACCCCGTGAACGAGTCACGTGACCGAGCGGACGCTACTCCGCCAAGATCCCGGTACTTTTCCAGACGGAAGTGGAGCCATTTAGGCTTCATGCTCCAATGAGCAACTCTCATAGGAACGACCGGAGCCGCGCCTCCAACGCTGGATCCAGTTCTCTTTATACCTCCATGGTCAACACACCCAGGATACCGAGACAAGTCTGAAACAAAACAACCACTAACACAGGTCCAAGTCACAACGTCCAGGTGGTCGAGTCAGAGTTCAAATGTTCACGAGACGAGTTTGAGTCAAAACACCAAGAATCACAGTTAAAAATATAGATACAAAACTTTTTATACCCCCGCGACAACGTAGTCAGGGTCCGTGTCTTCGTCCGTCCGTCCGTCTGTCCGTCCTTTTCACTTCCAGAGCAGAACTCAGAAACTATTTAACTTAGGACCTTCAGATTTGGTGTGATGGTTGACAGTGTGGTCTGGTTGTGCCTTTTGGGGGTTCTGAGGGTAATGTGAATGTGTAATGTGTAATGCTCACTTTTATCTTGTTTATATTTATGGTTAAAATGTTCACGAGACTGAGACGAGTCAAAAACTGTTTTTGGCTGCAGTCGTGTGAAATCTAGCAGGTGTGTCTCATAGGTCACATAGAGAGTAGTGTCAACATGTCACAATACAGTTTGTCTCAATGAGCACAAGCAATTATTCCACCAGTTCTGACTTGTAAAGGAAAATTACAACCTGTAACTGCAGCTTCAAACTGCTGCTTTTGTTACATCTGTTTACATACTTATCTCAATCCCAACCATGATGTTATTCCTAAACATAACTGCGACCAGTATTATAACAACGTGGCGTTGAATGACTTAAACTAAACTGCGTTCTCATGTCCTTAAAATGTTCTGTTATTTATACGCCTTCCCATGAGACTGATTGTACTCAGTCTCTTTATGTAACTCCTCGTTGTATTATCAAACATTACAGATGATTATTTCTTAAGATTTCTCCAACATAGGCCACCGATGCTTCCTCAAAGTAGCTGAATGCTAACAGACTGTTAGATAACTGTCCTGTATCTCCAGATGTGTCTGTCCAACATCAGAGAACGTGGACAGAAAACCTCTAACATTTTTTCATTTCACAATGTATTAGAGGATAAACGTTGAGATGCATCAAGGCGGTCCTCAGACACAGAACATGGAAGTTAACAAACATTTAAGCACATAAATAATAATGATGATGATAATGAATTACAGAAAAACAACCAACATAGTAACATCAACGAGGACAAACACAAAGACTCTCCATCCATCCCATCTCATCCCATCTCATCCCAAACCAAACCACACCAACACCAAACCAACACCACACCAACACCACACCAACACAACACCAAACCACATGAAAATAATGATCAACATAATAATAAATTAACATTATGTCAAAACAATGAGTCGTAAACTGTAAACAAAGACAAATACTATGAATTAATCAAGGAAAGACTTTATTTCGAACATAAAAATAAATAAAAACAGATACAAAATAATAACAAACCAAACAAGAGTAACAGTGTCCGAATAGGTAGAAGTAAAACTTATATTTCCCTACCCCTTTCTCACTTCTCCTCTAATAACTCATATATCATAGAATGATAATATAATATAATATATAAACTATCCCAGATTTATTCACATCCCAAATTAAATATATGAACAGCATCCCAAGTTTATTTACAACCCACAAATCCATCCAGAGTTAAAAAGTAGATATAAACTAACTCTTATCACAACCCTTAACACAACCCTTAACACAACCCTTAACACAACCCTTAACACAACTCTTAACACAACCCTTAACACAACCCTTAACACAACCCTTAACACAACCCTTAACACAACCCTTAACACAACTCTTAACACAACCCTTAACACAACCCTTAACACAACCCTTAACACAACTCTTATCACAACCCTTAACACAACTCTTAACACAACTCTTAACACAACCCTTAACACAACTCTTAACACAACTCTTCCTCAACCATATACCTCCCAAAAATATCTTTTGTTGTATAGCTTTTTAAAGTGATTTATCTTTGTGCTCCGCTTCAACCCATCCCCAACCCATTCTACAAATCCCCCCCACAGACTGAAATACACACACATATATATATATATATATATATATATATAATACTCTTCTTTGTTGTACAAACACAATGCTTCGTAAAATTCAGTTTTCCTCTTAAATCATAACCCCCCTCCGTGTCACGAAACATTTTTTAATATTGCCCGGAAGTGAATTATTGTCTTGCTTTGAACATAATTATTTGACCAAAAACAAGAACAAGTAGTTTTAAGATAAAAGAAGCGATGATGTTTCAGCTTTTCAGACTCAATGAAAAACGATCTGTCTTTATGTTTGTAGAAAGTTGATCTTTGTCCGTTTTAGCAGAATCCTCAGAACCCGAGCGTCTCTCGGCTCCTCGTTTCACCTCCGGTTGAGTTTCTCCTTCGGTTGAGTTTCAGGACTCGACAGTTTGCTGATGTTCAGTGAAACGCTTCACGCCTCTCGGATTACTGGAGCTCCACTTTCTTTTGAGCCTTGTTCAAACAAAAACCTATTTCCTCATATAGCATGTGGGACGTGTGAACGGATTGTGTGGGTCAGCATGTGTGTGTGCATGTGTGTGTGTGTGTGTGTGTGTGTGTGCATGCATGCATGTATAATATGTATGTTTAGGAGGACGTGTTTGCTTATGCAGGACTTTTTTTGCTTCATAATGCAAACATTTTGAGGAGTCCTCACAACATGTTATGGGGTCATGGTCCTCACAAAACTAGCAAAACAAGTGTGTGTGTGTGTGTGTTTGTACATCTAGCTTTGTGAGGACCGATTTGAGAGCCTTCACCAGGAAAGTGAGGACATTGTCCAGTATTCACTTCTTACAGTTTTAGACAAGTGACTTTACTTTTATGTTATTACATCTTTTAATAAAGATTGTTTTACAAGTTAACGTAGGCGTCCCTGTAATGCATAACCTCGTAAAGGTCCCCACAAGTATAAAAGTAATAATGTGTGTGTATGAGCCACTAGCATAGCCAGAAAAAAGACTGTTGGTGTGCGACAGAAAAACTTTGAGTAAATACTAGATTTACCTGTGTGTATAAAAGCTGTGTAGCTCCGCAGACAACTGAAAAGTTCTGAGTATCAATCAATGAAACTTTATTGGTCAGACAGAAGGAAGCAGGAGACATGGTGAGAGATTACGATGAGAAAGACCTGGGAAATAAAACAGAAACAAATGAATCCAAATTAAATGTCAGAAACTAAATCATGCAGCAGGGAGAATAATAGAAGGGAATAATTACTGTAATGTAGTGTTTGGATGTGACGATTCAGCCTGAGAACAAACCAATGATATGATGTGGGAACACTAAAACATCTCTGCTGCCGACAGTTTCTGTTCAAACCTGCAGGAACATCTTATATAAACTCTATTTCATCATGTTGGGAAAACAACTCCAGATCACGTTACAAACCAACACAGAGCGAGTAATAGTAGTAATCTATCCCAGATTAAATGACTCAGTGCAGTCAGACCTGTTGAGGTGTGGCAGCGCTGCAGCTCTCTGCAGCTCTCTGTAGCTCTCTGTAGCTCTCTCCAGCTCTCTGTAGCTCTCTGCAGCTCTCTGTAGCTCTCTGCAGCTCTCTGCAGCTCTATGTAGCTCTCTGCAGCTCTCTGTAGCTCTCTGCAGCTCTCTGCAGCTCTATGTAGCTCTCTGCAGCTCTCTGTAGCTCTCTGCAGCTCTCTGCAGCTCTATGTAGCTCTCTGCAGCTCTATGTAGCTCTCCGCAGCTCTCCGCAGCTCTCCGTAGCTCTCCGCAGCTCCGTGCAGCTCTCTGCAACTCTCTGCATCTCTCTGCAGCTCTCCGCAGCTCCGTGCAGCTCTCTGCAGCTCTCTCTCTGCAGCTCTCTCTCTGCAGCTCTCTGCAGCTCTCTCTCTGCAGCTCTCTGCAGCTCTCTCTCTGCAGCTCTCTGCAGCTATCTCTCTGCAGCTCTCTGCAGCTCTCTCTCTGCAGCTCTCTCTCTGCAGCTCTCTCTCTGCAGCTCTCTGCAGCTAGCTCTCTGCAGCTCTCTCTCTGCAGCTCTCTCTCTGCAGCTCTCTGCAGCTCTCTCTCTGCAGCTCTCTCTCTGCAGCTCTCTGCAGCTCTCTCTCTGCAGCTCTCTCTCTGCAGCTCTCTGCAGCTCTCTCTCTGCAGCTCTCTCTCTGCAGCTCTCTACAGCTCTCTCTCTGCAGCTCTCTCTCTGCAGCTCTCTGCAGCTCTCTCTCTGCAGCTCTCTCTCTGCAGCTCTCTGCAGCTAGCTCTCTGCAGCTCTCTCTCTGCAGCTCTCTCTCTGCAGCTCTCTGCAGCTCTCTCTCTGCAGCTCTCTCTCTGCAGCTCTCTGCAGCTCTCTCTCTGCAGCTCTCTCTCTGCAGCTCTCTGCAGCTCTCTCTCTGCAGCTCTCTCTCTGCAGCTCTCTACAGCTCTCTCTCTGCAGCTCTCTGCAGCTCTCTCTCTGCAGCTCTCTCTCTGTAGCTCTCTGCAGCTCTCTCTCTGCAGCTCTCTGCATCTCTCTGTAGCTCTCTGCAGCTCTCTCTCTGCAGCTCTCTGCAGCTCTCTCTCTGCAGCTCTCTGCAGCTCTCTCTCTGCAGCTCTCTGCATCTCTCTGCAGCTCTCTACAGCTCTCTCTCTGCAGCTCTCTGCAGCTCTCTCTCTGCAGCTCTCTGCAGCTCTCTCTCTGCAGCTCTCTGCATCTCTCTGCAGCTCTCTACAGCTCTCTCTCTGCAGCTCTCTGCATCTCTCTGCAGCTCTCTGCAGCTCTCTCTCTGCAGCTCTCTGCATCTCTCTGCAGCTCTCTACAGCTCTCTCTCTGCAGCTCTCTGCATCTCTCTGTAGCTCTGTGCAGCTCTCTCTCTGCAGCTCTCTGCAGCTCTCGCAACATTTTATTTCATCACATTTTTTCTCCCCAACGTACTTTTAAAATTATGAAAGAGAAAATAAATCTATCATTTAGCAGCTAAGGAGACCGATATTTCCCCTCAGGGGTCGGTGGAGGAGACCAAAGACAGAGCTAAAAGAGAGAATATTGGCTTGACGTTCATCAGGCGACCACAAACACAACGACTCCTGATGAATCATGGTGTTGATCTGTAACTGCTGGATGTGGTGTTTGGTGATTTTCCACCTCAGTGTGTTTCCAGGTGTCATGTTTTAACCCTTTAAAATAGTCGCCCTGAGGTTCTTAGAGGACAAAACAAGTCTTTTCTGTGCACTGAATGCTGGATGAAATGTATTTTGTATTATTTCTCAGACTCAACAACGTTGATTCTGATGTATTTATATTTTTTCGTCAAAGTTGATGAATAAACTTTTAGTTTCAGTTTGATTATTCGATGCTGTGGAACGTATGCTGTGGTTATCAGTAAAACTTATAGAGTCAGATTTCACAAGAGAAGTTTACTGAATTTGGCATTTCAAGCCCTACATAATGCTCCAATTATTTTCCATATATTGATATTTGATTGGGGGGTTATTATGGCAGAGAAAACTATCATTATATTCCAATTAGGGCTGTCATTCGATTCAAATAGTTAATCACAATTAATCACACGTGTTCTATCTGTTCTAAATGTACCTTAAAGGAGATTAGTCCAGTATTTAATCCTCTTATCAACATGGGAGTGGACTAATATGCTGCTTTATGTAAATGTATGTATATATTTATTATTTTAAATCAATTAACAAAACCATGACAGATATTGATCCAGAAACCCTCACAGGTACTGCATTTAGCATAAAACAATATGCTCACATCAGAACATGGCAAACTGCAGCCCAACAGGATAATAATCTCGTGGTTCTGCAGGTACTTTGATCGAGGAACGTGGACCGGATTCGGACGAGAATTCCCGGGAAATACTGGGATCTCAATTCCCAGTATTCAACCCTCAATGCAGACTGCAGATTTGGAAACCAGAATATTTGTCTTGAGTTGTTTTTAACGGGTTTTTGAAAACAAAAGAAGAAAAGAAAATGTGCTTGGCTGGCTTTCACAACCTCTCTTAAGTTTCTTTTATGAGATGACTTGGAAACGGAGTTTGTTAATGCGTTAAAGAAATTTGTTGCGTTAACGCATTATCATCACGGTAACTTTGACAGCCCTTATTTATAGAGTACACAACTTATGAATGTTCCTCTTTGGAGACGAGCTGGCAGTTTATCACATTTGAAGGAGACATTGACGTGTACATGCACTAAATATTCAGTTTGTCCTTATTCTGAAAAAGACAATATTCCTACTAATCTGTTTACAGCTTTCAAACTGAGCCGCTACAACCTAAAGTTAATGTGTTAAAGAAATTATTGGCGTTAAAATGAATCAGCGTTAACGCGTTATTATCACGTTAACTTTAACGTTAACTTTTCATTGCTAGTTGTTGTGTTGCTGTTTGATAACTGACTGTGATCTTTGACGTGTTTTAATTGAAGTGTAAGCGTGAGAGGTGACGAACAAGTGAGATTGATTAATGACTGACAGACGGCGTCACAGCAGCGTTGACCCCGTCACAACAAGAGTTTAGTTTGTGTTTAACGACTCTTCTTCTTCTTCTGCTTCCCAGACGAGATCGAGTTGAACGATAAGGACCTGCGCTGGGTGGGAGCCTGGTGGCTGGGCTTCCTGGTGGCGTCCTGCCTCATCTTCCTCACCGCGCTGCCCTACCTCTTCTTCCCCAGAAGCATGTCCAAAGAGGTGAGATGGAGCTCCGACCTGATCTAACGCCTGCAGCTGTTTCACTCTGCAGGAGTTAGTTCACCTTCAGTGTGTTTACATGCACACTAATATTCCACCATTATTACCAATATGACAATAATCTGAATTTGATACGGGACATGTATAAAGCACATTCACAATATGCCTCTCAATCAGGGTTTTTACTGCTCTGTGCGTTGGACACAAACCAACGAGAGAGAAACACTCCTACTTTAAACATTATGAAAGACCTGGATATCAACAGGTTTCTGGATATGAATATAAATATCACAACACCGACCTTTACAAGAAGGAGGTTGAAGGAATGAAAGAGGGAGGCTGAGTTCACCATCGGGTTCGTTAGTCAGAGGATGAACAGCTGCTTGTAAACGGGAATATTCATGTTCATTACCCATGTACACAGATCAGCAGGAATATTCTCTTTTTCAGAATAAGGACAAACAGCTGAATATTTAGTTCTTGTAAACGTCAATGTCTCCTTAAGAGGTGATAATGTGTCACCTCGTCTCTAACAAAGAACATTCAACATGTCCTCTGTATATTCGGGCTGTCAACGTTAACGTGATAATAACACGTTAATGCTGATTCATTTTAACGTCACTGATTCTTTAACACAACTTGTGATTTTTAGGTCGTAGCGGGCCGGACAATTCTGGACAATATTAAGATGGACGCAGACTAAGAATACGTTATAAATAAGAACACGGCAGTGGTTCAGTCTACGGGTGGACGGAGCAGACCATCCTACCCGAGCACACAAAGAGCAGTGGTGCGTCAGGGCTTCTCAGTGCTCCGTGGTCGACAGTAGACAGTAGACAGTAGACAGTAGACAGTAGACAGTAGACAGTAGACAGTATCCAGCGTGCCGAGGCTTTGAGAAGATAGTGCAGGGTAACAACTGAGATGCATGTATGTAACGTCTCCACGTAGTCCAGCACAGACATAAACGTGGCAGCGACGCCAAAAGCAAGAACGGTGTTCTTATTGCACGTGAAATGACTTCCAGATTGTCCGTGTTATTCATACACCATTTAGTGAGACAGGACTGGACCAACTGGGACCATCAGGGCCCTCCAGAGGCCTCAGGTTCACCGGGAGTCACCTGGTTTCTCTCAGTGTGTTTGGGCACAATATGCAGCACTGAATCACAACATCAGGTATAATGGTATAATGACAGCAGCCTGGAGGTGTGCCCTGCAGTAACACCGGCCTTGTAGAGGAAACTGTGTCTAAAGGTCGCGTCTAGAAGGAAGCAACAATTACCAAATCTGATCTGAGATCTGCAAAAACTCAAAAAGGAGTTGTCCTATTAGAGATCAATGCCTAATCTGAACAACCTCTCCAGAGTTTCTCCGGTGTGCCGGCTCCCTTCTGGCTACTAAAACTGACATAGTGCCTGTTCCTGTCTAACCAAGGTTAATTCATCCATGCTGGTTCTTATTAAAGTGAGCTGTAGAAGTCCAACCACATGTCATTAAAGTGGTTAGCAACAACAAACAAACAAACAAACAGAAAGCAGAAGCAGTTTGATCAGAGATCACTAAGGTGAAGTCAAGTATCTAAAACATGCTCATAAAGTGATCTCCAGTCAGCCTCAACAAGCTCCGACAGGAATCTCAAAGTTCAGCTGAGCACGTTCAATCAGATAAACGAGCTTATTGCTCAACACTTCTCAAACGTCAGAGTCCTGAGTAACACACCAGCAGCCTGAAGACATACTTTCACTTTTAAAGTCAACACCACGTCTTTGACTTCTCCTTCACTAACCTTCAGAGAACCTTCACTAAACCTTCACTAAACCTTCAGAGAACCTTCAGAGAACCTTCAGAGACAATGAACAACACATTTAAACTGAGAATATACTCAATACTTTCAATCCTACTATACTTAATACTTCCAATACTACTATACTCAACACTTCCAATACTACTATACTCAATACTTTCAATACTACTATACTCAATACTTCCAATACTACTATACTCAATACTTCCAATACTACTATACTCAATACTTCCAATACTACTATACTCAATACTTCCAATACTACTATACTCAACACTTCCAATACTACTATACTCAATACTTTCAATACTACTATACTCAATACTTCCAATACTACTATACTCAATACTTCCAATACTACTATACTCAATACTTCCAATACTACTATACTCAATACTTCCAATACTACTATACTCAATACTTTCAATACTATTATATATACTAGTAGTATTGAAAGTATTGAGTATAAGACCTTTACACCCCCCGGTGTGTAAAGGTCTTTAGAGGAACTGAAAGTCGTCATCAGCAGCGAGGCTGTGGATATTTCCTGGAGGCGGTACGGACTCAGTAAATCCTGAACTCAATAAGGAATCAGTGCTAAAGATTAGCTGGTTCATTAATAGATAAAGGAATCAGAACTCAATCACTGACGGTTCCATATAGAACTGGTTCTATGAATGTTGGATGACCTCCAGACTGATCTTCAGAGAACTCTTCTGTCTACAGAGAGAATGATTCTTCCCTCTGCTCCATCTCTCCGTCTGGTTGGGTCCCAGAGGGTTCAATGGGATTTAAAGATCTAAATGAAGCCAGACAGAGTTAACTTGTGTTGGTTTTGACATGTTCACTAGAAGATATGAAGTAAAAGTGTTTCATGTGAAATGAAGTTAAAATCGAAAGCAAAGTGTGACGTTGAGCAGCTGTTAGATAAAGTCTGGACTTTGGCAGCAGTCAGTGTTTAATCAGAGAGTAAAACAACATGGTGTTGAGCAACCTGCTGGCAGCGCCGCTTCATTTCCTTAAAGAAGCGTTAGCAGTTGAAGGTTTTCTGTGACGGAGCCAGAAACAAATTCCTCTGAAGCACCATTAAATATGATCCTCCTCCATGTCTGGTGAAGGTGAACGACTGGTTTCACACACTGACGGTAGTTTCTAAAGGACGTCTGCAGGCTTTTAATCCTTTTCAGATTTGGAGCTCATTTAAATGTCTGGATTCATTCAGACTCTGGGTTCTATTTTAATGATCTGAAGGTCATTTAGGGCATCCTACTCCACTTTTGCTAGTTAAACGGCGCATAATCTGGGCGCAAAGTCAGGCGCAAGGAGCAAAGGGGTTGTATTTAGTCTCTTCATTAATCACAGGCGTGTTCTCGGGGGTAACAGGAATTAAACCAATCAGAGAGTCGTCTCCTGTTCCCATTAAAAGACGAAGCATCGTAGCTGCTAAGTTAACGCTCCCGGACGGTGAACTGGAGACAGTGAACGCAGCATCGTAGCTGCTAAGTTAACGCTTCCTGACGGTGAACTGGAGACAGTGAACGCAGCACCGTAGCTGCTAAGTTAACGCTCCCGGACGGTGAACTGGAGACAGTGAACGCAGCATCGTAGCTGCTAAGTTAACGCTCCCGGACGGTGAACTGGAGACAGTGAACGCAGCATCGTAGCTGCTAAGTTAACGCTTCCTGACGGTGAACTGGAGACAGTGAACGCAGCACCGTAGCTGCTAAGTTAACGCTCCCGGACGGTGAACTGGAGACAGTGAACGCAGCATCGTAGCTGCTAAGTTATCGCTCCCGGACGGTGAACCGGAGACAGTGAACGCAGCATCGTAGCTGCTAAGTTATCGCTCCCGGGCGGTGAACTGGAGACAGTGAACGCAGCATCGTAGCTGCTAAGTTAACGCTTCCTGACGGTGAACTGGAGACAGTGAACGCAGCATCGTAGCTGCTAAGTTAACGCTTCCTGACGGTGAACTGGAGACAGTGAACGCAGCATCGTAGCTGCTAAGTTAACGCTGCCGGACGGTGAACTGGAGACAGTGAACGCAGCATCGTAGCTGCTAAGTTAACGCTCCCGGACGGTGAACTGGAGACAGTGAACGCAGCATCGTAGCTGCTAAGTTAACGCTCCCGGACGGTGAACTGGAGACAGTGAACGCAGCATCGTAGCTGCTAAGTTAACGCTCCCGGACGGTGAACTGGAGACAGTGAACGCAGCATCGTAGCTGCTAAGTTAACGCTCCCGGACGGTGAACTGGAGACAGTGAACGCAGCATCGTAGCTGCTAAGTTAACGCTCCCGGACGGTGAACCGGAGACAGTGAACGCAGCATCGTAGCTGCTAAGTTAACGCTTCCTGACGGTGAACCGGAGACAGTGAACGCAGCATCGTAGCTGCTAAGTTATCGCTCCCGGGCGGTGAACCGGAGACAGTGAACGCAGCATCGTATCTGCTAAGTTAACGCTCCCGGACGGTGAACTGGAGACAGTGAACGCAGCATCGTATCAGACCAATTTAAAACCAACAGGACATTCAAATAATAAAAGATCAATAGGACAGGAAAAGGGTTAAAAAAGGCAACTCATGAAAGGAAATGAATTACGGTTGAAGAGTTTTAGAATCCCAGCAGTTCCAATCTGTAGAGTCTCAGAGTAAACATGATGATGAATGTGTGTTATGATGATGACGAGGTTCTCCTTCAGTTAGAGAAGCGCTGCTCCATCAGAGGTTAACTCTAGAGGAGAAACAGAATGATGATATTCTCCAGCTCAGTCCTCCGTGTCGTGACCTCTGACCTTCTACCTCAGGGCTCCTCTTTAAACTCTAAACGTTTATCTGACTTCAGATGGTAGCCGTCTCGATGTGCAGCGTCTGCTGTTACATCAACACAGCCCTCCCAGCGCTCACGGGTCACCCGGAGGACGTTTATCTAAACGCTCTCACTGAGCCCTGAATGTAAACCTTCCCAGCATGCATTGCCCCTAAAAGCAGCAGCAGCGCCTGCAGACTGACTTGGTGTTGAAAGTCCATCATGTGATGTTTTGCTTCCATATTTGTCCAGGACGGCGCCGACGACGACGTGGAGTCCAGATCGGACGGCAAGCAGCAGCAGACGAAGCCGCCGCTCCAGGAAACGTCTCAGCTTCACTTCCTCAAAAGTAAGACTCTTCTGTTTCCTGTCTGATGAGACTGCAGCAGAGGCAACTACAGGCCGTCCACAGTCAACACAGAGGTCACTGGGACCCAGAGGTCACTCAGAGGTCACTCAGAGGTCACTAGGACCCAGAGGTCACTCAGAGGTCACTCAGAGGTCGCTCAGAGGTCGCTCAGAGGTCGCTCAGAGGTCACTGGGAGCCAGAGGTCACTCAGAGGTCACTCAGAGGTCACTGGGACCTAAAACAGAGTTCAACAACAGAGGGTCAAAACCAGAGCTGCTGTCGAGTGTTGATGATGAGTTTCATCATCAACACTCGACAGCAGCTCTGGTTTTCGGTGTGTGAACGTGATGACACAACGTGATGACACAACGTGATGACACAACGTGATGACACAACGTGAGGTGGTATTTATTTTTCAATGTGATCTTTGACTGTTCCCCGCCGTCCCTCAGGTTTCCCTCGCATCGCTCTGCGGACCCTGCGGAGTCCCATCTACCTGCTGGTGGTTCTGGCACAGGTCAACCTGGCGGCGCTGATGTCCGGCCTCGCCACCTTCATGGCCAAGTTCATTCAGAGACAGTTCAGCCAGACCATCTCCTTCTCCAACATGATGATCGGTGAGTATCGTCTGAGTTCCTGCAGCTACAGACTGAAGTTACATGAAGTTAACGCAGGAACGTTTTAATCACCTGATGTCCTGCGTTCAGGAGGCGTTTGTATCCCGCTGGCGGTGCTGGGAATCGTCCTGGGTGGGTTTCTGATGCGGAGGTTGAGTATTTCAGTCAGCGGTGCCGGTAAGTTGTGCAGCGCCGCCATCCTGCTCTGCCTGATCGTCTCCACGCCGCTGTTACTCATCGGCTGCCCCACACAGAAGATCGACGGCGTCTTCCCTCCCAGGTAGCTTCACCGCCGCTTTACAGACACCGAGTACACCGAGGACAGGGAACTAATGTTACCAATTAAAGGGAACTGATATAGTCCCGAACAGGGAACTAATTATTAGAACTTATCGCCACTGACACTGAACCAATTTCACCACTTAAAGGGAACTAATTTCACCACTGACAGGGAACTCATTTCACCACTTAAAGGGAACTAATTTCACCACTGACAGGGAACTCATTTCACCACTGACAGGGAACTCATTTCACCACTGACAGGGAACTCATTTGAAAGGTTTCATAACCTTAAAACTTGAGAGTTTGATAAGGCGTGTTTTTTCAGCGGCGGTGCGTTGGTGTGCAGCGCCGGCTGCCGGTGTCCTCAGGAGGCCTTTAACCCGGTCTGCGGGTCGGACGGCGTCGAGTTCAGGTCTCCTTGCCATGCCGGCTGTGTCGCCGTGGAGACGGATCCCCACAACAAAACCACAGTAAGAAGGGTTTTCATGGCTTTACTTTCACACATTCAGACCGTTAGTTGATCTCCTCTTCCTCCTCTTCCTCCTCTTCCTCGTCTTCCTCCTCTTCGGTTTCTTCACATAGAAATAGAATCTATTGTCTCCAACAATCACACCCAGTTGTTTTTATTTGCATTCCAGCTGATTCCCTGAACGTCTGATTGTTCTGTGGAAGTCTTGAGTGAAAACAGACGTTGTTAATAAAACAACTGTAGAAGCCAAACAAAGCTCTCAGAGTAACGCTGAGTTAGTCCAGAGACTGGAAGCTACTGAAACTGGAGTAAAGTTCACAGAAGAACTATTAATATACTATTAATATAGATTTCACTCAGAAACCAACAGGTCCCGTTCCTGAAGCTGAAGGAGCTCAAACTGCTGAGATGTTAACCTGTAAAGGTTCACTGGGCAGCAATGAGCCCGTTCTGATGAGTCTTCTGTACAGAGTTTGTCCTGATGGTGGCACTAGAGGACAGATTAGTTTGTCCTGATGGTGGCACTAGAGGACAGATTAGTTTGTCCTGATGGTGGCACTAGAGGACAGGTTAGTTTGTCCTGATGGCGGCACTAGAGGACAGATTAGTTTGTCCTGATGGTGGCACTAGAGGACAGATTAGTTTGTCCTGATGGTGGCACTAGAGGACAGGTTAGTTTGTCCTGATGGCGGCACTAGAGGACAGGTTAGTTTGTCCTGATGGTGGCACTAGAGGACAGATTAGTTTGTCCTGATGGTGGCACTAGAGGACAGGTTAGTTTGTCCTGATGGTGGCACTAGAGGACAGATTAGTTTGTCCTGATGGTGGCACTAGAGGACAGGTTAGTTTGTCCTGATGGCGGCACTAGAGGACAGGTTAGTTTGTCCTGATGGCGGCACTAGAGGACAGATTAGTTTGTCCTGATGGCGGCACTAGAGGACAGATTAGTTTGTCCTGATGGCGGCACTAGAGGACAGGTTAGTTTGTCCTGATGGTGGCACTAGAGGACAGGTTAGTTTGTCCTGATGGTGGCACTAGAGGACAGATTAGTTTGTCCTGATGGTGGCACTAGAGGACAGGTTAGTTTGTCCTGATGGCGGCACTAGAGGACAGATTAGTTTGTCCTGATGGTGGCACTAGAGGACAGATTAGTTTGTCCTGATGGTGGCACTAGAGGACAGGTTAGTTTGTCCTGATGGTGGCACTAGAGGACAGATTAGTTTGTCCTGATGGTGGCACTAGAGGACAGGTTAGTTTGTCCTGATGGCGGCACTAGAGGACAGGTTAGTTTGTCCTGATGGTGGCACTAGAGGACAGGTTAGTTTGTCCTGATGGCGGCACTAGAGGACAGGTTAGTTTGTCCTGATGGCGGCACTAGAGGACAGGTTAGTTTGTCCTGATGGTGGCACTAGAGGACAGATTAGTTTGTCCTGATGGTGGCACTAGAGGACAGGTTAGTTTGTCCTGATGGCGGCACTAGAGGACAGATTAGTTTGTCCTGATGGTGGCACTAGAGGACAGATTAGTTTGTCCTGATGGTGGCACTAGAGGACAGGTTAGTTTGTCCTGATGGCGGCACTAGAGGACAGATTAGAGGTCCCGACCTTGTTCTTTAGGGGTCGAGTAAAGTGACATTCAATGCAGAACAATAACAGAACAGAACAACTGATAAACTGCACAGTTAGGTAATGAAATAGTGAACGCAGTCACTGCAGGAGGTTTGTGTAAAACAAGGGAAGCAGGGAAGACTCTGTGACTTGTTCAGGTCTTCACCGAGCCCTGATCCTGTTTACATCTTAAATAATAAGACCCCTCTGTGAAGCTTTGGAGACCCCTAGTGGAACCTTAACTCATTAGGATTCACTTTCTGGGAAACAAGAATATGTAGAAGAGGATCCAGAGAAACAGATGACAGTGTAAATATTAGCCGTAGACTGTAGAAGAGTTGAG
Organism: Sebastes umbrosus; assembly: GCF_015220745.1. Lineage (NCBI taxonomy): Eukaryota > Metazoa > Chordata > Actinopteri > Perciformes > Sebastidae > Sebastes > Sebastes umbrosus. The sequence continues at coordinate 427,406 of NC_051285.1, read as the reverse complement.
AGTAACACGCTGACCTCCATCACGCCGTCAGAGAACCGACGACTACACGTCTACCTTTAGGAAACTCTCTAGGAATACCAGGCTGACATGGTAACCAGAGAATGTGGGAATAAACTCTACTGAGTCATGACAGATTAGTAGAAATGTAAAAGTTCACTTCCCAGTATTCAGTTTCAGGTTTAGGCTGCAGACGTCATCAGGAAGAGAAAGTGAGAAGTCACATCCCGTCACAGTTGATGTTCTGGGCAGCGTCGTGATCTGGACTTCGCTGAAAATGATTCATCGATGTCGGTTCATTTGAATTCTCATGTCAACAGGAATTCTGCATTTTTAAACATGAAAACAAAAGTGAACATTAGACTTTAGATAATCGACCAGATGTGCAGGAAGAGACGTCATGTCCAGATGTTTGTTCCATCAGAACATCAGTTTATAGTCAACGTTTTACTTTCACTTTCCCCTCCATCATCGTGTTCCCATCTGGCTCTACGGGAAACATTAAGTCTCCTGGATGGAGTTTCAGTTTAATGAGGAGGCGATGAAGTGATTTTACATTCCTCAGCCAGCAGCTGTGATTCAACAACAGACTCCAGAAGCTTCTCTTCATTCTCTTCTCTGTTTCAAACCTTTATGAAGCAGATTCTAGACCTGCAACCAACGATTGCTTTCATTCATCTGCAGACTATTTTCTTAGTTAACGGCACTTTGACAAGCAACATTTAGTCCGTTATGAACTCTGGTACAGTTCGTTTATATGGAAGACGGAACCTGCCAAAATAAAATAGATAAATTAATAAATGACTCAATAAATAAATAAATAAATAGATAAGTAAATAAGTAAATAAAGAAATAAAGAAATATGTCATTAAATGTAGCAAAAATAATGTTAACAATAAATGTAGCCGTTAATTAATTGATAAAATGTGACACAAACTGATAATTCTGTTTCTCTTTATTTATTTATCTCTGTATTAATTACTTTATTTATTGACTTTTCTGTTTAATTTTCCCTTTTATTTATTTTATAAATATTATATTATATTATAAATAATAATAAATGAATAAATGAAAAATAAATCCAAAAGGAAATTCATCAATTAAAAATAAATGCAAAAATAAATAAATTTGAAAAATTATAAAAATAAATACATAAATTAATAAAAGGGAAAAAAAGAGTAATCTGCCAAAATTAAAAATAAATGAATAAATAAATAAATGACTCGATAAATAAATAAATATGTCATTAAATATAGCAAAAAATAATGTTAAAAATAAATCTAGCCTTTATCTTTGTATTAATTCCTATTTTTTTTAACTCTTCTGTTTAATTATCCCTTATATGTATTTAGGTATTTATTCTTTATTAATTTTTTTATTTATTTATTTATTTTTGCTTTATTTTTTTATTTATTTTATATTATTTTTTAACTGTCTATATTTATTTCTGTATTTATGCATTTATTGACAGCTGCCTCATTTGCATAATGAGGCTTAAATAAAAGAAATGTGAAAAGAAAAGAATACAGAAATAAATAAGTTTAGGGAAGTTAATAAGGGTTGAAATGCAAAGGGAAAATTGTGCATAAATAAATACATACATTTATAAATAAACATAAAATGCATAAGAAATACATGCAAAAATAAATAAATACATTTACAAAATAATACAAAATAAATGAACATATAACTAAATACATTTATAAATAAATATAAAATAAATGCTAAAATAAAAAAAATACATTTAAAAAAATAATAAAATAAATAAATATATTTTAAAAAATCATGTCATGTCGTCCATTCTTTATTAACAGTTATTTATGGTCTGTTTCTGTGTAGAACTACACTGAGTGCCGGTGTGTCGGCGGCAGTCTGGGCTCGGCGTCTCCCGGGACCTGCGGCAGCGGATGCTCCCACCTCCTCGTCCCCTTCGTGGCTCTGCTCGGCATCACCAGCTTCATCTGCGCCGTCTGTCAGACGCCGTCCTACATGATGATCCTCAGGTACGACGGTCACAACCACCACATGCTGTCTGAAATCTAGATTCAGGTTTATTTTGGACCGGTATAAAGGAGGGTAAAATACACACTATAACATGAAGTCATATATCGTTGTAAAGCTTAGACTATAATCTATCCACCGGTCACATTATCCTGGCACTGAGGTCAAGAGAATTTGACCTTTGACCTCTAATGCTGCAATGGAGCTAATTCTGAATGCCACTGCGAATGCTCTTATAACCATCGTCATATTGATGTGATGGATAGTTCCGGCATGAAGAGCAGAAAAAGAGCTTTAAGATGAAATATTATTACATGAATAACTACAATTAAACTACAGAAAACATCTTAAACAACTTTTAAGTAAATATTTACATTTACAAAGCTGGCTTTTTTGTGGCCTTTTAGCTTAAAAAATTACCAAAACAATTATCAAAAATATACATTTCCTGATGATTTAATGATCATTTTATTGACTAATCGTTTCAACTCTATTAAAAAATATTGATTATAGCAACTTTAAATGATACAACTGAGCCAGTCACCTCATAAAAGTCTAAAAAATTATATATATTTGCTTAATTTGTTATTAATCAGGAATAAATATCTGAATCGATTATCAGCTCTAAATATTTTAGACTTCTAGATAAACGAGATGATTCAGGGTCAGACTTTATTTTGATAGTTTAATCCAGGATGTTCTTCAGTTGGGCTGTTTCTCTATAAAAGCCTCGTCTATGACGTCATCAGAGTCCACCTGAGATAAACTCATCTGATTGGACAGAAAGACACGTCTGTGTTTCTACACTCACAACGATTATCAGAGCAGAAACAAGACGATGAAGTCCAGGAAGTCTCACTAAAGATGAAATACTCTCATTAAACGTCTAAAAGAGAAACAGTTGTTGATGCAGAGAGTTGAGCTGAGGAGCTGCTGCAGATGTTACACATGAAATAAAGTCCAGATGGAGGAGAAAGAGCTGCTGGGAAGAGAAGAGAACAAGTGCTGTGGATTATCTGGAGATCACTCTAGATTGCAGTCACCTGCTGGCTCACCTGTTCCTCTTCAGGTAATCATCTCTGGAGGATAAAAGCAGCCGACAGACGGAGTCCATCAGATCATTGAACCTGTCCGTGCTGCTGTTGTGAACTGTGAGCTTCAATGTGTTCAGATAATCACCACTTTAGAACAATGATGATAAATAAACAGAGAAAACAAGCAGAAGAAGGAAAGCTGACAAAATCAAATCATTAAAATTAATCAACTATTTATTTATTTTGTAAATATATTTTATTGATTTTCAAAGTTTTTACCCCACAAGAATAGAAAATACATAACATTTATATTTGACTTTCATTTCAATTCACTTACTCAACCCCCGACTACAAAAAGACAAATACTTTAACACATTAAAAGATTTTTAACATGAACTGAGCGCTCAGTGTTTTAGATTGTTTTAAAGTACCTCATCATCATCATCATCATCATCTTCATCATGTGGTATCTGTGTCTCTGCTGCAGGACGGTGCCCACGGAGGACAAGTCTTTTGCAGTGGGAGTTCAGTACATGCTGTTCAGAGTTCTGGGTGAGTCATTATTTACACGATGAAACAAAAGTGTGCTTAGGGCGTCTCTGACTAGTTAAACGGAGCCTAATCTGGGAGTAAAGTAAAGGTAAAGTAAAGGTAAAGTAAAGGGCTCAAGGAACAAAAGGGGTTGTATTTAGTCTCTTTATGAATCACGGGTGTGTTTTGGGCGTAACAGAAATTAAACCAATCAATAAACCAGTCATCTCCCATTCACTTTAAAAGACAGGTCTACTGGGCGTATCGCTATTTAAAAGGTGGATTCAGTAAATTGGAGCAGCAAGCTGTTTTCTGCTGAGGAATCAGATCTGCTCGTGTGTGAAGTGAAAGTGAGCAAGCAGATGTATGTGGTTCTGGTCCGGTGGACGCTCTGCCTCCGCCGTCTCCTGATCCTCTGTCCCGTCAACAACTCCTTCTGACTCCTTCTGACTCCTTCTAACTCCTTCTAACTCCGTCTGACTCCTTCTGACTCTGTCTGACTCCGTCTGACTCCGTCTGACTCCTTCTGACTCTGTCTGACTCCTTCTAACTCCTTCTAACTCCGTCTGACTCCTTCTGACTCTGTCTGACTCCGTCTGACTCCGTCTGACTCCTTCTGACTCTGTCTGACTCCTTCTAACTCCTTCTAACTCCGTCTGACTCCGTCTGACTCCGTCTGACTCCTTCTGACTCTGTCTGACTCCTTCTAACTCCTTCTAACTCCGTCTGACTCCTTCTGACTCCGACTGACTCTTTCTGACTCCGTCTGACTCCTTCTGACTCCGTCTGACTCTTTCTGACTCCGTCTGACTCTTTCTGACTCCGTCTGACTCTTTCTGACTCCGTCTGACTCCTTCTGACTCCGTCTGACTCTTTCTGACTCCGTCTGACTCCTTCTGACTCCGTCTGACTCTTTCTGACTCCGTCTGACTCTTTCTGACTCCGTCTGACTCTTTCTGACTCCCTCTGACTCCGTCTGACTCCGACTGACTCCATCTGAGCAGACGATCTATGACCTGTTTAACCGCTGCAGGTGGCACGATAGCAACGCGCCAACAAAGCGCCAGACCACACCTCGTTTTAAGACCAACCGTGGGCGCACAGATGGACGCAAGTACATTTGCTACTAACACAACGTGGGCGCCAGTTGACTTTTAGTTTCACTCTGGACGTGACCAGCCGTATCCTGGTTGAAAGTCTTGAAATTCACATCACAGTTTCGTTGTATGGGAACGTCATTTTTAGAAGACAGAGCTGTAAAGGCTCTCTTAATGCCGGGTCCACGCTACACCAGAATCCAGCTGATTCTGATTCTGGGTCTGATTCATCCCGACCATCGTCAGCAAAGCCCCGATAGATTGATGGTTCTACAGATGATCTGTCCAGATGTTCCTGTGGTGATGAAAACCTGTATCTTTCATCCTCTCATCCATCATAAATGTGTGTGTGTGTGTGTGTGTGTGTGTGCAGCGTTCATGCCCGGCCCGGTGTTGTACGGCAGCGTCATCGACACCACCTGCATCCTGTGGGGCAAAAAGTGCGGCAACCCGACGTCCTGTCAGTATTACAACCTGGACCTTTTCAGACAGAGGTGAGTCCTCCTGACACACATCCACCTCTTTAGGGCGATCAAGCACGCCCACATTTCATCTCAGCTCCACGGAAAATAACTTTTTTATTTATTTATGCATTTATTTATTTATTAATAAATGTATGCATTTCTATCTGCGTCATTTTCCCTTTGCATTTCACCCCTTATTGATTTCCCCAAACTTCTTTATTTCTGTATTCACTTTTTTTTTACATTTCTTTATGCATTTATACCTCATTATGCAAATGAGGGGGCTGTCACTAAATACATAAATAAATACATATATTAAAAAATGTATAAACAATTAATAAAAAATGAATGCATGAATATATAATTGAATAAATAAATGTCAAAATACATAAATACATTTTAAAATCACTAAAAATCAATAAATAAAAGGGAATATTAAACAGAAGAGTAAGTAAATAAATAACGGAATTAATAAATAAATAAAGAAGCAAATTAAAACAGAAAAGTTTTTATATTTTATCAATTAACTAATGGCTAAATTTTTTTTAATATTATTTTGCTATATTTTATTGACTTATTTATTTATTTATTTAATATATTTATTTATTTATTTATGCAGGTTCTGTCCTCCATACTTGGAGGTCTTCTCAGCAGCAGTTCTGTCTTAATGTTTGTCTGGTAAATGTTCTGGTCCGTCTGTGACTGACTGCTGAATAGTGGTTGTCATAGTGATGAGATCCTGAAGTATCAGCAGGTGGTTCTGACCCTGGAGAGTCCTGGTCTCCATCATCATGACCCCCTTTGTGTGTGTGTGTGTGTGTGTGCAGGTTTCTGGGCCTGCAGGTGATCTTTGTGTGCGGCAGTCTGCTCTGCTTCCTGCTGACCATCGTGGTGCTGCGCCGGAGGGCAGGACGTCAGCAACCGCCGCCGGGAGGTAGAGGCTACGAGCTGGCGAACGATTCGCCTGAAGAGAAAGAACCGAAGAGCGTCAAGACCTGAAGAGACTTGACCGGACGACGAAGAAGAGGAGCTGAACGAGGAGGCAGAGGAGCTGAACGAGGAGGCAGAGGAGCTGAACGAGGAGGCAGAGGAGCTGAACGAGGAGGAAGAGTTAGTACAGGAGGTCGTAGAGGAAACGTGGAATCTGCTGACGAAGCTGCATCGAGTGTTTCATGTGGAGGATCAGTCAGTCTGCAGATCCGTCCGCTGGGATTCCTGGTGTGTTTCTACATAAACTCAGAGATATATTAAATATATATACACACATATATATATTACTATTTTTATACAAACTTTTAACATGAATGTGGATCTGATGTTTAATCAGCTGCAGTTCCTCTAACGGCCACTAGATGCTGCTCAAAGGAACCTGAGTTGAAGTGAACGGGAGAACTGAAGAGGTGCTAACGCAGGTCGATCCACCGCGTCGGTCCGACGTCCGCCGCGTCGGTCCAGACTCAAATATCTCAACAACTATCGGAGGGATTGTTATGAAACGTTTTTCAGACATAAATCAGAGCGTCAACACGTCATCCGGAGTAGGCTCTCATGGCCACGCCCCCAATCCCTCATAGACGGGAACAGAGAAAACAGAAGGAACATCCAAAAAATACTAGACAATTATCTGAAAAATATTCATAAAATATGTGAAAAATAACCAAAAAACTGAGTAAAATATGTGATAAGATTTCTTTTTTTTCTAATGTGAAAAAATATCTGAAAATTTTCAAAAGAAATATTAGAAACATTTTCAAATACCCATAGATGGTAATGGAGTAAACAGAAGAAGTTGAAACATCCAAACAATATTTGACTTTTATTTGAAAAATATTCCTAAAATATTTGAAAAGAAATTTGAACAAAATTGTGAAAAATGTCTCAAAATATCCGAAAAATTCTGAGTAAAATATGCGATACGATTTTTTTTTTTAAATATCTGAAGAATTTCAATAATATATTAGAAACATTTTCAAAGATCCATAGACGGTAACAGAGTAAACAGATAAAGTTGAAACATCCCAAAAAATTTTACAATTATCTGGAAAATATTACTAGAATATTTGAAAAACATAGTGAGAAATGTCTGAAAAATGTTTAGTAAAATATGTGATAAGATTTTATATTTTTTTAAATGTGAAAAAATATCTGACAAAACAATTGTGAAAACGACTGTGAAAAATGTCTGAAAAATAATTAATAAAATATGTGGTAAGATTTTTGTAAAATAGCTGAAAAAACTGTGAAAAAATACCTGAAAAATTAAAAAATATATATTAGAAACATTTTCAAAAATCCCTAGACTGTAACAGAGTAAACAGAAGAAGCTGAAACATCCCAAAAATATTTTCTGAATAATATGTGAAAAAAATTGTGAAAAATGTCTGAAAAATTATTAATAAAATATGTGATAAGATTTATTTTTTTCAAATGTGAAATAATATCTGAAAACTTTCAAAAAAAATATTAAAAACATTTTTAAAAATCCATAGATGGTAACAGAGTAGACAGAAGAAGTTGAAACATCCAATAAATATTAGACTATTAACTGAAGAAAAGTAAAATATGTGGTAAGTTTTTAAAAAAAATATCTGAAAAAACTGTGAAAAAATACCTGAAAATTAAAAAAAAAAAATATTTGAAACATTTTAAAAAATCCATAGACGGTAACAGAGTGAACGAGTAAAAGAAGTTGAAACATCAAAAATATATTAGACAATTATCTGAAAATATCTGGCATCATCCGGTAAAACTTTAAAATTGTCCATACTACCAATAAATACTATCCAGTGAATATCTCCGCGTCTACTCGATGGATTGGCGCACAGTTTGGTGGAAACATTCGTGGTTCCAAGACGACGTATCCTCCTGACTCTGTTGATCCTCTGACGTTTCCTCTCTAGCGCCATCATCAGGTCAACCTGTGTCCAATACTTTATGACCAAATACCTGCAGAACCAAAGACATTCATCAGCCTCCGCTGGACTTTACTGATCAGTAGCTAATGTTAGCATGCTAACACGCCGATGGTGAACATGGTGAACATTATAGCTGCTAAACATCAGCATGTTAACGTTGTCAGGATAGTTGTTTATTTGTGTTTTATAACGTAACCACAGTAACACAATCAGAAATTAACGTTGTATAACGCCGCTCCCTCTCTTCATTCACTCTGCAGCTAGAGGAGGAGGCGGGGCCAAGTTTTAATGTTACAGACAATGATACAGAGTTTACCTTTAACTGTGGAGTTGGATATATTGGAGTTGCATAGTAGTGGTAGTAGTAGTAGTAGTGGTGGTGGTAGTAGTAGTAGTAGTAGTAGTAGTAGTGGTAGTAATAGTAGTGGTAGTAGTAGTAGGTCTAGTAGTAGTAGTGGTAGTAGTAGTAATAGTAGTGGTAGTAGTGGTGGTAGTGTTAATGGTGTTATCATAGATTTTGTCATTTTGTACATATATTAAAACAAGACTTTTACTGTGAAAATCACAATCACATATATATATTTTTAAGCAGAGAAAATTTACAAAAAAAATGTAATAGATTCCTTTTCATTAAATGAGTTATTATATATATTTTTTATTTTATTTTATCCAGATGGAACTTTTAACACAAATTACAAAAATCCAACTTTAGTCTACAATAATTCCCCCTTCTCTGAGCCTCAAACATCCAAACTAATTAACTAACTAACTAACTAACTATAACTAACTAACTATAACTAATTAACCACAACTCCTCGTTTCTCCGGTCAGGTTATTGGGTTTATGTTCATTTTCTTGGAGTGAATTTGTTAAATGTTTTATGTTTAGTTTTGTAGGAAACATATCTCATCATATCAGGGTGTCGCTTATTAAGAAGTTTATTTTATTATAAAGTAATAAACCGTCCAAATGAGGTCAATGTACATTTATATTGTCTGAGTTATAAAGCTGGTTATATAAAATGATATTAGCATCTTGTTCTGTATAAACATTATTAGTGTGAAGTGGTTGTGGTTCTGTTCTGAGGTTATTGTTTATGAATGTAAAACTTTGAGAGTTTCTCAGAATGACTTTTAATAATAAATCTCTGAACACGACGACGACGTTTCTTCTGTTTTCTGCTGCTTCAGATTCTGATTCTCCTCGTCAGGATTCAGTCAAACGGTCAATAAATGATTGGATTTATTGTAAATAATTTGATTTATTGTAAATAATTAAATTTATTGTAAATAATTAGATTTATTGTAAATAATTAGATTTATTGTAAATAATTTAATTTATTGTAAATAATTTAATTTATTGTAAATAATTTAATTTATTGTGTGTCTGTGCTCTTCACCTCCAACTTGGTGATTGCCTTTAAAAGAAGTTTATTCAAGTGTACTATTAGTGTATTTCTTTTAAACTTAAAATAAGAGAGTACACTTAACAGAAGTATACTTGGCTCATACTGACGAGTAAACAGGAACGTCTACGTATTCTTGTCTAATAGTCCGACTAGTATTTAATGTTTTGATGTAGACGTACTTAATGAAAGTATAATGAAGTATTGTGGCGTACAGAAAGGAGTACTTGTCCTGCAGTAACCCTTTACTTTCTGACAGTCGCCTGTTTTTATAAATAACTTGTTGTAGAAGTGAGGAGTTTCTCAGACAGGAAACAGAGTTTCAATGTAAAGGTCCGTTTCATCATATGAAAGACATCAGAAACAGGAAGTGAGCGTCTCTCCTGGACGACTCAGAGGTTTATTTTAGACTCGTAGACGATGAATGTGAGCCGCCGGACTTCAGGTCACCAACCGGTTTTAATCTTTACTGAAAGTCCAGCTGCAGTTTCCTCCAACTGACGGAGACCCAACGTCTTCTACGAGTTATTAATAAAACATAATAAACTGTTTCCTCCTGCTGATGGTGAACTTTAACAACAGCTTGTAAAATATGATTTATCATTTATTTATTTATTAAATGTGTGTTTAGTTTGATCTTCCCATATGACTTTTTTAAATTATTATAATTTACTTTATTGACTTCCTGGTGATTTATATATTTATAAATATAAATGTCATATATATAAATGTCATATATAAAGACCATAAAGCAGACTGTCTTTCAGTCTGGGTGTCCTGCTGCTATATGTCTGTATTGTCTAATGAGATAATCAATAGTTGAGCTGAAATGTCATTAAAATCTAGACTTCATCCTCTACAGAACATGAATAAAGTAAACTCACTTATAACTGTATTTCAAAGAGAGAAATGAGTGTAATACTTTCTATAAAGGGAATTTAATGTATATAATATACAGTAATGGAAGGTAACTAAGTACATTTACTTCAGTACTTTACTTGAGTATTTTCTTCTCTCACTACTTTCTACTTCTAATTCTCTACATTTATCTGATAACTTTAGTTACTTTAAAACTAAAGATTTTAACACACAATATGTGAAGAACTTCTAAAATACGACTTAAAAAGTACCGAACAGTTTATACAAGTAGAGCTGAAGTGATTATTCCATTGACAGAACATTAAAGGGAGTGTTAGTAAGAATCCTAAATGTCTTGTTAACAGCTTCACCTGTGTCCGTTAAGTCAACTAAAGTCAGCGTCCTGTTGCTGGCGCTTGTGCTCGCTCTACATAGACATGAAGGAGCATCGCTCAACACAGTGAGGAGACACACGTCAGCTAAAAGCACAATATCACTCTATATTTCAGCTGCTTGGCAGTAATGTTAGCTGACCAGACCAAGGTCTCTCCATGAATCAATGCTGATCCTAGTGTTGGCTTTTCCCGCCTCAGCCTCCCGACCGCGGCCGGAGGGAACGGGGGAGACGCCGGAGTTTTGGTGGGAGACGATAACGTTTCTCTCTGCGGAGCCCCGTCACTTCACAAGACACGGGAAACCTCTGCTGGTCTGGAGGAGCTGCAGCAGTTATTTCTGCACAAACGTCCATTGAACATTCACTAGATATTCTCAGAGCTAAACTAACTCTTCTGCAGTGTGGAGTGAGCAGCATGCACGGGAGAGGTGGAGAGAGAGAGAGAGAAGGAGCGTGGTGTGTGAGTGAAGGCAGGCAGAGGAGCAGAGGAGCAGAGGAGCAGAGTACAGCAGAGACTCCGGTCCTGGAGACCAAAGCTACGGTCTCCCCCGCGTCCTCCGACCGCGGCCAACACTGTTTAACAGCTTCACCAGATACAACCAAGAGGTTTTGGTGCTTCACTGGAGTTTGTGTTGGAGTCTGAGTCTGAACAGGACCTTTAATGGAGGCTCTTCTTAATCATTCTGAGTTGACTTAACGTGTAACGCTTTAACTATCTATTGTCTGTTAGTACTTTTACTCTGGTAAAGGATGTGAATACTTCCTCCAGCATTGATAATGTATACAGCTTCTTCATATAACTTTATAACATATCACAAAGAGGTTTTCTATTTGTACGTTTCTGTGTCCTGGCTGAGCTTCTTCTTCTTCTTCTTCTTCTTTGTCTCACTTTTTCCACTCGGTGTCGGATCACTTTCTTTTCTTCTGGGCAACGTTTCAGAAACTTCCCTCAGGAATCTCTTTACTGCGTGGAAAATCAAGACCACATGTGACCACACACACCCTCACACACACACACACACTCACACGCACGCACGCACGCACGCACGCACGCACGCACGCACACACACACACACACACACACACACACACACACACACTCACACACACACACACACACACACACACTCGCACGCACGCACGCACGCACGCACGCACACACACACACACACACACACACACACACTCACTTCTTAAACATAGATGTAAATCAGCTCCACCACTCTTCAGTTTCTTCGTCTTGTTTGTTTTATTGATCAGATATTTAAAGCTTCGTTCTGAGTTCAGGAGACGGTTGAAGAGTTTCTCTTTATTCTGCGTAGAAGAAGAAGAACTTGGGTCTTTACTTGGCGTAAAATAACGGTCGAATGGAAAATCATCTTGGCTTCATCGTCGACCTGCGAAACCGACGTCGTTCCAAGATCTCCTCCTGCAGAACGTCCAGTCATGTGACCGGAGATCCACATGTGGAGAAACGATCAGATTGAACAGAAACACTTCAGTCTGATCAATCTGAATAACGGTTGTGTTTACTGAATACTATTCTGTACTGGTCACATCTGAAACTAGAGAACCTGATGAATCCATCAGTACCAACCAGGTGAAGGAGGTTAAACAACAACTTAACAACCCAACGTCTGTGTTTCACTCTGCGATCCGGCACCCTGACCTCCGACCCGTCACACAGAGGCGACACTATGTTCGGCATTTTCACAAAACTACAACATGAACTGTCCTGCAGGATTATCCAACATGAAGGTTCTTCCAGGAGAAACTGGGATGGAAAGAAGAACTTAAAATAAGGGCTGTCAATCAATTAAAATATTTAATCGTGATTAATCGTAAATTAATTCGAACATTTTAACAGTTTTTTAACATAGCATTTTATATCTGTTATAATGTACCATAAAGGGAGATTTGTCAACATGGGAGAGGGAGAATATGATGCTTTATGTATATATTTATTACTGTAAATCAATGAACAACACAAAAAAATAACAGATATTGATCCAGAAAGCCTCACAGGTACTGCATTTAGCATAAAACAATATGCTCCAATCATAAAGATTTAATCAATCAATCAATAGAATTCAGCGTATTTTTGGAGCGTTATTTAACCTCCTTTATGACCAGCTGGTCTGACCTGGTTGGTACTGATGGATTCATCAGGTTCTCTAGTTTACTATGATACCAGGATCTTCTCTCTATCTGTAAAACTGAGCTGCTACGACCTAAAAATCACAAGTTGTGTTAAAGAAATTTGTGGCGTTGAAACTAATTTGCGCCGTTATCGTGTTAACTTTGACGGCTCTACTTAAAGTGAAACTAAAGTTTGTTCTGAGGATGTCAACATGAAGGTTGATCCTCTGGGGAGCAGGAACAGACAGAACCAGAGAGACGTGTTTCATTTCATTTCATTGTCGTTTATTATCTTTTAACACAAATGACAATATTCGGTTTCTTTCATAAACAATCCTTTGGTGAGCTCAGAGTATTGTCAGTGTGTTCTGTCAGATTAACATGATCATGCATGTCTCATCGTGAAAAGTTAAAAGTAAAATCAAATATCCTCGTAAATATCTGCCACCAGGAACGCGAAGCAAATCCTCCTAGGACCTGCTAAGAGTGTGTGTGAGTGTTCTGGTACAGCTACCTTTGTGGGGACCAAGTGTTTAGACCTTCAGAGTGAGGACCTTTAGGCCTCAAAGGCCTGATTCAGGGTGGTTGGTTTCAATGTTCAGGTTTGAGTTAGGTTTAGGTTAGGATAAGGGTTAGGCATTTAGTTGTACGACGGAGTATCAGGGTCGCATTGAGGGAAAGAAAATCAGAGATTTCAAGAATGAAGTCATAATATTAGAAGAAAAAAGTTGTAATTTAATGACAATAAAGTCATACTATTTCATGAAACAAAAGTCGGTAATATTTCGAGAATAAAGTCATAACTTTACGAGAAAAATGTTGTAATATTACGAGAAATAGTCATAACTTTAGTAAAATAAAAGTCATTTCCTCCTCCTCTAAAGAGTCATTTCTTCATCAGGTCCTTTTGACTCTTTCTTCAGAATAAACTCAGTTTCTTTAACAATCTCTTCCAGGTCCTGATACTGATGATAATGTGCTGATGATGAGCCAAAAGATGAAGTATTTGGTTATTAGTGAAACCTAAACTAAAGCAGAACTTCACAAGATGCTCCACGTTCCTCATTTTCACACTATTTACCCTCTAAAATAACACGTAACATTACTACTTTATAATATTATCACTTTATTCTCTTAAACTTATGACTTTATTCTCGTAATCTCAGATTTATTTATTTGTCCTCAGTGTGGCTGTAATACTGCGTCGTATCGTTGTGATGGTTACGGTGAGGTTACAGGGTCGGGGAATGCGTTATATCAATGAGTGTCCTCACAAAGGTAGAAGTACAGGGCTGTGTGTGTTATATCCTCAGGTCCTTGGGGTTGACCACCCTGCCGATGAAGAGCAGCGCTCCCGACGCCTCGTCCCGGATCAGGTAGAGGAAGGGCCGGTCCACTCGGTAGGACAGGTGAGCCGGTGTGTCGGCGGTCGGGTAATGGGTCCCCTCGGGCGCCGTCTCCATGACGACCTTGTGATGGACGCTGCCGAGCTTGATGGTCTGAGTCGTGATCTTCTCCAGATCCGTGTTGGCGAGCCATTCAGAGAGACCTGCAGGGAGGAGTCCATTCGTAGACAGTGAACAAGTGTTGCATCATATATATCCATATATATATATATATATGGATATATATGATGTATATGATATATATATTATATATATCATATCATCCAGATTGCAGATGATGTTTAACTTTATTTTAAAGTTGCAACGAGCAGTCAATCGATTATTTGATTAGCAGAAAATTAATCAGCAACTATTTTGATAACTGATAATTTGTTTTAGGCATTTTCTTCAAGCTTTTTCCAATCTATATTTCATATAATGTGTTGCTTTTTTTGTTTTGCATTATTTTAAATTCAATATCTTTGCCGTTTGGAGAAAAAGAAGACGTCAATTTGGGCAAGGGGAAACTGCAACGAACATTTTCTTTCTCTATCTTTTTCCATAACAAAGTTATTGATGTTATATTGACCAAACAATTAATCAATATATCAGAAGAAAAAATGGATTAACGACGTAGTTAACGGATCAGACAGATATGAATACAAATTTAACATATGTGTGCAATATTGTTCTTTCTTTGTATCTGTTGAGAATCCCCGTCTGCGTGCCAGATCTGGACTCACCGAGGTCGCTGAGCAGCGGCAGCAGGTCGGTGGAGTAGCTGAGCCTCAGGGTTGGCAGAGCGAGGGACACCGTGGCAGGATGCAGCGTCATGGAGAGATCCTGGACGAACTCTGCGGTCAGACTTTCCTCCAGCAGCGTCATGTTGGAGGTCACGTCATCGGGCAGGAAGACGAACATGCTGACGTCGTCCTGCATCTGGATCTGAGCGATCTGGAGGAGGAGAACAGGAAGTGGGATGAAGGACTTTATTCAAGCATCACAGGCTGGTTAGTGGTGTCACCACATAGGGATTATGGGTAATGAAGTTTAAACCAGTTTTAGTAGAAAACACTCACCGTACAGCTCAAATCTGGGTCGATGCCCATCTTCACGGGGTAGTTATCCTGTTGCATCATGGGAACGCGGACAGGTAGCCCGCCGTCCAGTTGGAAGTTCTCCATTGCTGCGCTCTGACCGAACCGAGTCACCCACTTCCCTGTTTACAGGAAACGGTGTTCAAGCATCCTCAGCTGGTTCACGATTAAACCGACGAACCAGCTGGCGAGATGACGTACCTTTAAAGTAGGCGGCGCTCACGGTGTTCACCCCAGAGTTCTGGGGGATGGGCTTGGCCAGGAGGCGCTGCACCTTCCCGCCGGTCTCCCGAGACACCCAGTCGTTGATTTCTTTCATATCTCTATTTCCTCCCTGCAGGGACTTCGGACGAACTCCATACTGCTGCTCCACCAGCGAGAAGAAGTCCTGCTTCACACGTCCTGAAAGACAGTTAATCAGTAAAAAGAGTAGGAAACTAATTTGGCATCTCTGGGTCGGCTCTTTCATGGTTACAATCTTATCTATCCACAAACTCAGTGTGTCTCTTTTAATAACACAACATCAACATTCTCTGAGGTGAAATATGGCGTACCTCAGGGCTCTGTTCTTGGCCCTCTGCTCCTTATACAACGCATCTCTCGGCTGAATTATACATGTTCATGGAATTAATATCCACTGATACGCTGTATGTGCCTATAAAGACGGAGGATCGAGGCCTGCCCGTCTGTGGTGAAAAACTCAATGTCAAAAAACCAAGATTGAGACGACCAAAATGCCAAACTCAAGGCTTCAAATCCGTAGTCCACTAACGGATGGGTGGCGTTACGGTGACAACATCCACTTCTTTAAAACAGTCTACTGTTTTAGGAATACGTGGATCCCTGATGTTTACACCCAGCCCTCCTACATGAACTCACGTCGTGCCAGGTAGATGCGAGCGGCAGTACTCAGGCCTTTCCCGGGCGCCCTGACGGAGACCAGCATGTCCTTCAGGGTGTTGTGAATCTGAGGGTCCTGCAGGGTGTGGTACCTCAGAGCCCTGAACAGCTGCCGCTGAGCGTTCTCCGACCCTCCTGAGGAACAAACGGGATAATGTTTAGTGAGACACCAATTTCCTTTTTTTGTGATGGTCAGCACTTTAAACAACGTATTTTTTCTGTGTTTTCCTACAAATATCTGGCAACACGAGACAGTGTTGTTAATTTCCACTCAAGTCTTTTTCAAAATAAAACTTAGTTAGGTTTAGAAAAGATCAACGTTGTTAGGCAACAAAACTACTTCGTTAGGTTTAGGAAAGGATCCTGATTTGGGTTACAATAACTCTGTAAATGCCGTAACTTAATTATTGAAGTTACGTGACAAACACTACTTAGTTAGCTCTAAAAAAGATCGTGGTTTGGGTTAAAATAACTCCGGAAGTGTTGTAACTTAAATACGGAAGTTATGCGACAAATAGATCAGCTTTGACTTGTGGCTTCACACAGGGACGTGAACAGCGGTTTTCTGGTGCTGACGACCATCACGAAAAAAAAGTGAAATGTATGTCTTTGGACACGAATCAATACATAACATTTCATGACTTTTTCCAGACTGAACTCAGACTGGATTATTAATCTTGTTCAGCAGCTTCATGTTCAGTAATTATGAAAACCAACGGTAAACTTGGTGTCATGTGACACCTCCGACCACCTGATGATGACTTGTGTTTTTTCGGAGAGCAGCAAACAACAATCTGTTTCAACCAGTGTTTCTCCGACGAGCCCGTACACACCGTGGCGGTCAGAACCAAAGCACCGGTTTGGGTTTAGTTAGTTGTGTGTTTTTATTGTCTTCACCCATGGAGAGCTGCGTCAGCACCGCGGACACACTGATGGGGGACAGGAAGACGTTGGTGGCGGCGTCGCGGCTCGCCAGGGCGCGGAACAGGTTGTAGCCGAAGTCCGAGGTGGCGGCGCCCATCTTAGTCGCCGGCGTGGTGAAGAGCTCCACGTGTTCCTCCTCGCCGCCGCCGGTCTCCTCGCCTCCCGTGTCAGACTGGTAAAGGTAAACGGAGACATTTTATTCAAGGATTTATGTATTTATTTGAACTTTATGTGTACGTGAGAGACGGACCGACACGTTGTTGGTTTGCACAGAAGATTTATTGATTATAAAATATTGAAGATCATGTGATACCTGAGCCCGACAGAAGCTCAGCACGACTCCAAACACCAGCAGGAAAGTTGTTCGCTTCATCCTGGAAGACAAACATGAAGACATGATGATGAAGATGTGTAAATTCCCTGGTGTTGGTATCGACTACTAGATGTCTGGTACCGTGACATCCCTAGTGTCTATAGAAACAGTCAAGAGACACGAAGCACGTTGAATATACTAAACTACAACAACAGAGATAAAATAATATCTAATAGAGAATATCCCCAAAAAGGGGCGTGGTCTTGACTTTTTGGGACGTACCCGTATGTGCCGCTCTGATGTATATATTATATTATATAATATATAATAGTGATATATCTGCTGCATCAAACCAAACGCTCATGATTTCTCCTCGAGTGTTTAAGGCTAATCAAACCAGCTCTAACATGCCTGACAGAGCGAGACAGTCTCAGTGTTTATGGATCAACGTTCACATCTGACGGCGGTCAGAGTTTCATCATCTCACAGCCTCACAGTGTTTATGGATGATTGCAGAGGAACGCCACAAAATTATACAACCAGCAGGAACTTCACCACAAAACGTAAACTGATGACGCCGTCAGGACCACGAAGAAGAAGAAAACTATAATCTCAGCTCTGCAGCTGTTCAGCCGTCCAACAGGAGCTCTGCAGGTTTATACTATATATCATCACTGTGATGAAACTACAGGTTTATACTATGTATCATCACTGTGATGAAACTACAGGTTTATACTATGTATCATCACTGTGATGAAACTACAGGTTTATACTATATATCATCACTGTGGTATAAACTACAGGTTTATACTATATATCATCACTGTGGTATAAACTACAGGTTTATACTATATATCATCACTGTGGTATAAACTACAGGTTTATACTATGTATCATCACTGTGATGAAACTACAGGTTTATACTATGTATCATCACTGTGATGAAACTACAGGTTTATACTATATATCATCACTGTGGTATAAACTACAGGTTTATACTATATATCATCACTGTGGTATAAACTACAGGTTTATACTATATATCATCACTGTGGTATAAACTACTCTGCTGGTTTATAACACAGTAAAACACACAATGCTTCTTTTGTTCTGCAGCACACATCTGGACCTGGTTCTCTCCTAGTTCTCATGGTTTCACAAACACGAAAGCATCTGAAGTCATCTGGACCTCACACACACGCACACACACACACACACACACACACACACAATGCATGATGGGAAACCCAGACGGTTCCAGCCAACAGAATAACCTCCGAGGCTGAAGCTTCTTCTCATCGTTTCTCTCCATCAGTTTCTCACATCATCTCTAAAACACATTCATCTTCTATCACAGTTTATCTTTATATTCCAATATGTTCTGATATTTTACATTTTCTGACACCGAAAAAATTAAAATAAGAAATTCCTTTTTTGGTTAATCTGATGTTGAGAAACCACATGACTGATTGAACTGTTCTCAGAGTTGTTTCAGATGAAAGGAATCCAACCAGAACAATAAAACTAAATAGTTCTGGATGTCCTCTGCTCTGGATGTTTCAGCACCTGAATGCAACATAGTGACACTCTGATGTCAGATATTATCACCACGGCGTGAAGGCAACAGAGGACCAAGGAATCTTTATGACCTTTAAGACCTTTATGACCTTTAAGACCCGGACAGACTGAGAGTTTGATCAGTTTTAGTGCTAATAAACAGACTTTATTCAGACCTTCAGAGTCCTACAGAGTCCTACAGAGTCCTGCAGAGTCCTACAGAGTCCTGCAGAGTCCTACAGAGTCCTGCAGCAGCAGACTGAAGATGAACTGCTGACTCAGCAGACGTGTGTTTTCCTGCAGCAACGTGTCTCTGAAGCTCACAGGAATGTGTCCTCACTGGCTGCTCTCTCATATCACATCTGGGATTATTCCTTTTTTTTTAAGTGGAGCTCACAAAATGTTCTTGGCACCAAAAGTCTTCCCAACCCTGAATAACCTGCAAACCAACCCAGAGCTCCGGCTGCTCCGTCACCTCCTCTCACCTCTCACTGAATCTGATAACCATTAATACCAAACGTGATATTACTCATTATATCTTCAGAGATATGACTCTAATGTCTTTATCACATGTTTAAAACACACTGTAGGATCTGATGTGTTCAGTCTGTTTAATGTGAGACACAGAGGACTCTGACCTGAGATCAGATCTATTATATAAAGCCTTCAGTGTTTGTTGGCAGCTCAGATGGAAAAGTTCAGAAATCTCTGCAGAGACTGGAAACATAATCAACATAATCAACATAATCACCATGTTTCAGAGAGTTAAAACCATTATCAAACTGATTTTATATCATGAAGGACGAGAGACGAGAGACGAGAGGGTTTCTCTTTGTGCCAAAAGATGAATTCATGAGATGAACTTCTGAATCTCTGCAGGTTCATCAAACATTTATTTCTGCTTCACTTCATGTCAAAGTTGCAGCAGCTCTCTCTCTTGCTGCATGGAAACGGAGACCTGCAGCAGCTCTCCGTTTTCATGCAGTAACTAGACTAACAGTCAAATAGAACAAACTACTACTACTACTACTATCACTACTACTACTGCTACTGCTACTGCTGCTGCTGCTGCGGATCATGAAGACAAAAGTTGTGCGTAAAAGCGCAAAGTGACCAAACAAAGCGCGTAAAAGAGCACTCACCTCTCGGCTGCTCCAGGACAGTTCCACGTTGCCCAGAATCAGAATCTCTCGCTCTCTCTCGCTCTCTCTCTCTCTCTCTCTCTCTCTCTCTCTCTCTCTCTCTCTCTCTCTGCAGACCTAAATCTCTGCTGTACTCTGCTCCTCTGCTCCTCTGCCTGCCTTCACTCACACACCGCGCTCCTTCTCTCTCTCTCTCTCCACCTCTCACGTGCATGCTGCTCACTCCACACTGCAGAAGAGTTAGTTTAGCTCTGAGAATATCTAGTGAATGTTCAGTGGACGTTTGTGCAGAAATAACTGCTGCAGCTCCTCCAGACCAACAGAGGTTTCCCGTGTCTTGTGAAGTGACGGGGCTCCGCAGAGAGAAACGTTATCGTCTCCGACCAAAACTCCGGCGTCTCCCCCGTTCCCTCCGACCGCGGTCGGGAGGCTGAGGCGGGAAAAGCCAACACTAGGATCAGCATTGATTCATGGAGAGACCTTGGTCTGGTCAGCTAACATTACTGCCAAGCAGCTGAAATATAGAGTGATATTGTGCTTTTAGCTGACGTGTGTCTCCTCACTGTGTTGAGCGATGCTCCTTCATGTCTATGTAGAGCGAGCACAAGCGCCAGCAACAGGACGCTGACTTTAGTTGACTTAACGGACACAGGTGAAGCTGTTAACAAGACATTTAGGATTCTTACTAACAGTCCCTTTAAAGGAAGTGTTAGCTTTTGGTTCATAATTTTGTCCTAAACCAGTCTGGAAGAGACCTGCAATCCTGGGAAAAAATTGGTTTTCGTTTCTCGCACTTGAAGCGTTAACTTCACTCAAACCAATAAAGCTCTCCGTCCACAAATCAAATCAATTTACACATTATTTTATTTATGTCAACGTTTTATTTTCTGTGACTGAATATCAAATTAAAATCATCACGTTGTAGATAAAACATCTGCAAAGAAAGAAAAAGACTTTTAACATCATAATACACGACTTGGTTTGTTGTTTTTGAATGAAAGAGTTTCATGTTTCTGTTTGACAGAATCTTCTTTCATCAGCTGGAAAACCTAATAAGTGTATTATAAACATCATTAAACACCCTACTTTAATCATCACATCAGAAACCTGACTAATTTGCTAAAAACATAATCAATGTGGAAAATGAATCCTCTGAATCTACTGAGAAGGAGAAGTTTGACAATTTGTGAAATACGCGGAGAGTTAAATCTCAGCGAGAAACCCAACAAGCATATTTCCAAAACAAGTCGAACTATTCCTTCAGATTTAAAGCTTCCGGCCAGTGCAGAGTCGTCTGGTTTCTTCTCGCCGTTACTTCCCATCGCCGCCCTCCAGTTCGTTCACAGGCTGCAGCTGCTTCCTCTCGGTGGCGGCGGCGGCGCTACACGACTGCACCTTCGTCGCCTCGCTGCTCGAGCTGTTGCAGTGTTCGCTATCTGTGTCTCTTTTCTTGACATTCTCCATCGCCGGTTGGTCGTTCATGGTGCTGAGGGGTATGGGGTCGTTGTCGGGGGCGGGGTTCGTGACGACGCCCATGAAGAGCGGGGCCAGGGAGGCGTCGTCGACGAGGGCGAAGAAGAAGGGGGAGTTGGCGGAGAAGAGGGACACGGAACGCATGGAGGTCACGACGGTGGTGGCGGACGCTTCCACGCCTTCCTCGCTGAGCTCTATGGTGCTGGCGTGGCGGACGCTCGCCACCGTCAGAGGCTGGTCGGAAATGCCGGAAAGGTCCGGACCTGAAAACAGAGAGCCGAGGCCTGATGGAGAGAATCAGAGAGAGAGAGAGAGAGAGACAGGAAACACGACATCGTTGGTTGACGTATGTTGATGCATCAGGATACTCAGTTTGATCATATTCACTTCCTGGTTTGGCACATTCAGGCTAAACTGACCAAAGACGTATATACATAGACGCCGCATTAACTCCTGGACAACGTGGGCGACATATTGGACCAGGAAAGACTGGTCCAATATGGCGCCCACGTTGACGTATCTCTGCAACGGGCTGAAGCGTCCAATGCGGCGTCTATGTATACATGTCGGTATACCGTGTCCAGGTATCCAGACATCCCTTCAGTCTTAGTGGAGCTGATGTTCTCACCCATGCTGGTCAGCGCCTCCTGGAGCTCCTGGCGGTACTGCAGCTTCAGCTTGGGTAAATTGACCTGCATCGTTTTCTCCTGAGGTAAACGTCTGTAGAGGTCGGAGATGTTCAGTCTGGGAAGCACCGCCGACACGTTTCCTCTGCCCGGCAACGGCTTCACGATTAAGAAACTGGTGTTTCCCTTGAAGGGAAAACTGGCAACCTGCCGGAGAGAGAGACGGACTTCCTCTTTAGTTCTGTTATTTCTTTATAGACGGGTTTCTTGTATAAAACAAAACTGGATTTCTCATTCAGGAGGCAAAACCTCTTCGGCAGCCGTTGTGATCAACGTAGATTTCTCATTGTTTGCTTGGCTCTCCTTTCCACGCTTCCCATTCATTGTAAGCAGCCGTGCAATGCATTCTGGTAGCGTGGTGACGCAATTCGAGAGACGAACCGTCACATCGGCCGCTCCTCATTTGCATAAAGTTGAGGTCTAGGATACATTATGCAAATCAGGGGCGTCCGACGGGACTCGCCGCTTCTGGAAACTCTCAAGAAACTTTTAAACTAACCGTTGTCGATCTAAAATAAAGACAGATTCATCAACTTCCTGGATTATTTCTCTCATTAAATGTTTTCAGAAACACGTTTCAGTGAACTATTTTCAGGACAAACGAGCCGCCATGTTGGTTCCGGTTTGAAAACTGGGAGCAGCAGCCCACGAGGGAAAGTGTTCCTGAGAAGACTGACGACGTGACATCATGACTGAACAATGTCCCCGTGAATGTTTGTGCTGTCAACAGTTCTTCGTGTATCGGTCTATGTCTCAGTCTACGTCTCGGTCTACGTCTCGTCTTAACGAGACTTATTGAACGAGGCTGACCGTCGGCCCACCGCTGATTGGGCTCTCCCCAGAGCCGCCCAGACGCACCAGCGATGGGACTGAGGCGGAGTCGGGAGCTGGCCGAGCAACTCGGAACAGCGAGCAGGTAGCAAGCGGAGACCGGGTAGGCTGGCCCACGCTACACGCCGGCAGCAGGTATGCTAACGAATAGCCCAGTGCTTCTTCATATGCCGGCTGACTAGCTTCGTAGTTACCCCTAGAGAGCCGTGTGAGTATGGACAGACCCCTATTGAGGCAAAGCTGGTTTAGCCGTGACACTACTGTGATGGACAGAATCGGCACCATCACTGATGTGACCTACCTGTGCTTCCAGTGCTGGATCGTCCAGCAGGCGGAGAGGGTACTGGGCCGACTTCATCATGTCCACCAACACCGAGTTCTGGTTGTCCAGGTAGAACGCTCCCTTGGAGGTGCCCAGAGGGTCAAATCGTGTCCGCCATTCACCTGACAAACACAACGGGGGGGTGGGGGGGGACTCATTAGTAAATCTGTTTTTTGACAACCTGAATTCATGAGTCACCTGTGTTTGCATTTTAAGAACTAAGGCAGCACTTCATGAAGAGCATTAGACTCTTTGTGATGCTCAAGGAGCTGTCCTGGTCTGGAGAAATCTGGTCTGATGGTTTTAGGGCGTGAACTGTTTGCTGATGATGTTGTCCTTTTTGGCTCAGACCATGATCTCCAATGGCAGACCACATAACCACATAACCACATTGTCCACGGTTCGATTCCCGGCCAGGGACTCTTGTTGCACCTCATACCGCTCTCCGTGTCTCCCTACACTACGACTGTCAAATAAAGGCATCCTTTCCCTCCAGATTGTTAGATTGCTCTGTCCAGCTGATGGGCAGCAACCAAACCCTCCAGGAAGAGTGCCGAGCATCGATCCCAACTTTCGTAGTGGCCAAACAGCGGTACTACAACTTCCGTGTCCGTCACGTGATGCTATTGGGCCCAGAAAGACTTTTTCCCGTAGACTTACATTGGGAAAGAGACGGATATTTAAATCGTCAGGTATATACATACACACATACATAAATAAGTACCCTATACTTTAAAGATGAGCTTCATTGAGCAGTGAGTGGGACTATAAAGGCAGTGGGAGGTTGGAGGGACCGGATCAGAACCGTGGCCCTCTGACTACATGAATCCCCAAACTGACTGGTCTTTGGTGAAGATGGTTCACCTTTGAAGTACACAGCATTCATGAGCATCAGCACCACGTTGTGTGGAATACTGTCCAGGAAGTTGTGGATGTGACCGTTGGTGGCGTTCTCCACCCACTGGTTGATCTCCTCCACGGAGACCAGCGGGACGGGGGATGACTGGTACCTGAAGAGAAAAACATCTCTTAACTTCCACAGCAAACATGAAGACAACAGGACGGAAAGAAGAGGTCGGTAGAAACGTAAGAAAATGATCCATTATTACTGTGTTTACTTCCTACCACTATTATTATGAGTTTAGTGTTCGTCATAGAGCACAATCCGATGTCTGGGACCGGTACAAATACTTACTGTAAACTGCTCAAACTACTTTTTATATATTTATATTTTAGAACGGGATCAAAACGGACCTCAATTCCCCCCTAAGGGAAGTTGGTCCCTTAGTAGCCGCTGTATTGATCCCCTCCGCCTTAAAGAAGGAGCTTCATCCAGCTGTGAGTGAGACTACAGACCCATTTCCCTCCATGACCAGCAGCCGTCACTAGAGAGCTTTCCCTCCACCTCCTCATCCCCTCAGCTGTTCCCAATCCACCCATCAGCTCTCCAGTATCTGGAGCTCTAAATCAACGCTCCTCACCTCCCTCTTCTCTCTGCTTGTTTGGTCAGTTTCCTGCTCTGAGACTTTTAGCCTTACTGATCTCTAGTTTACAACATTTTGATTGTCTTTAGTCGTCCATCTTTGTCTCAGTTGTCTGAATTTGGGTCCAGATGTTGTGCTGAACCATTATCATTCACTCATTATATCTCAGGTGTGTGCAGGATGTTCAAACTCTGATGAAAAGCAGCTTCATTCAGTGTGTTAATGGTCTGATTGTAACTGATACCTGGCCAGAGATTCCTCAACAAAAGACAACTTCACTTCAAATCCTGAGAGAAAGAAAGAAAGAAAGAAAGAAAGAAAAAAAGAAAGAAAGGAAGGAAGGAGAGAAAATGTAAAAAAGTTGGATAAGACGAATAGTACAATAGATGTGTTTCAGCGGTTCAGCGGTCCTCAGAACACACACCTGGTCTCAGGTACATGCGAGTCGCCACCTCCAGCGACGTGTTCCTGAAGTGAGTCACGAGACCTCCCAGGATGTGGTGGTAACACGGCAGACTGACGGCGTGGAGGCTCTCCAGCAGCAGCTTCTCCGTCTCATTACGAGCTCCTGAGAGACAAATTCAATCTGATCAACATGTTTCATAAAACAGGAACAGCTGATGGACCGTATACAGAATAAACATGAGCAGCCTCTTCAACATGTGGCTTTACATCTGCAAACATTTCCTCACTTTAAATTTGCTGCCACGCTATCAGCGTACTGACGGTGAAACCAGAGGAAAGGTTGTAAAATCAAAAGGTTTATCCAAGATTCCTGCGTAGCTCAGTTTACTCTGTTAACCTAAAGTTAACAAGTTTAACATCAGCAGCTGAAACAGAGCTAACTTTACAAGCAACAGGAACGAAGCAAGTTAACGCCAAGCTGCTCACTCTGCAAGAACAAAGGAGCAGAGGACACTATTGGATTTGAACACAGCAAGGACGGCATCTTTTGACATCTTTATTCAACATAATTAATAGTTATTTTGATAATTATTAGGGCTGTCAATCAATTCAAAATATTGAATTGCGATTAATCACATGATTGTTGATAAATATCCGAGAAGTTTTCGAAAAAAAGTCAGAAAAATGTCCCAAAAATGTCCAAAAAAATGACCCCAAAAAAATGACCGAAAAATGTTCGACGAATGTCCAAAAGCCTGCTACAACCTTAAAAATTGCACGTTGCATTAATGCGTTAAAGAAATTAGTGCTGTTAAAACTAATTTGCGTTAACGTGTTATTATTGCGTTAACTTTAGTAATCTTAGACTCAGTTTGTCAGGTTCAGCTATACATTCAGACTCAGCTCAACTTTAAGGCCTTTGAACACCAAGTTCCTATTTTTTGTCTGAAATTGTCGCATGTTTAAACATAAACACAACCTCACGTTGTGTCAATCACGTTTACACGGGGTCCTCGCGGCCCACCGTTGTCGGTGTTCGGGCCCTAATAAGTACGGGAAAAAACAACGTCACAAACGTAACTTCCAAAACCAAACGGCCTCCTGGTTAAAGTCCTGTGTTTGTTGGACCCGTCCATCATCAGCAGTCTGTCTCTCTTTTTCTTCTCCGTCTCTAGCTCTGAGCGTAGCGTATTTACGAGGATGTGTTTACATTGCAGTCAGTACAGACTACATGGCGTACACATGACACGCCAAAAGCAACAGCGGCGTTCTTATCCACGCTTATCGCCTCCTGCGTTATCGTGTCACTGACCTAAGGTGAGCTGAGCGAGGGCCAACGCCAGGCTGAGAGGTGATAGGACGACGTTGGGCTGCTGCGGACCAATAGGAAGCTTCTCCAGGAGCTGTAAACCCAGTCGCTCGATAGCGCCCCCTATCGCCCGGTGGTCCTCGGGGCTGAACACCCGCCCTCCTCCGCAGCCCTGAACCTCCTCCTCCTCCTTCGTCTCCTTCTCCTCTTCATCGTCTACAGGAACGGAGACATCAGGAGCTGTTGTACTGAGGTCCTCCTGAAGACGGGAGGACAGAAGACAGGGTTCACTCTCTGATGAAACAGCTAGTAAAGTATTTAGTTTACTAGACGGAGGTTTGTTCTTACAGTTAGTCCCAGACAGCAGAGACAAAGCAAGAGAAGAAGAAGACACAGCTTCATTTCCAAACAACCAGCCTGAAAAACACAAAGACACATCATTAACCATGAGAACCATATATAGGATTACCAGAACACATTATTAGATTTCTAACTAATGATGGGATTAGTAATATCTTTTGTCTCCTATATGTGGACAGTAAATGGGCTGAAAATGGGCCCTATATGGGATTGTCCACAGGTTCCATAACGACTCAATGTCAATGCCCACATGGATTTCATGCAGGATTACACTGGGTGTTTTGTGGGCCCCAACTGGGCAACATACCCAAGACCCATCTTGGTCCCAGCTTTAAGTTCTATGTGGGGACTACATGGGGACTACATGGGCTGAAATGTGAGGGTTTGTCCAGAGTTTCAATGTTAGCCCCATGCACTTATTTCCCAGTAGTAACCCAACTAGGACCCACACAGGTAGCCCACATGGGGAGCCCATGTGGGACCTACTTAGTTGACCCAAGTGGGCCCCAGATAAGATGCCCATTTCGGGCCCATACCCACTTGGTACCCAGGTACCCCCAGCATAACCCATGTGGGGCCCACATAACCATGTTGGCTGGGTAATGGACATTGATCTTTAGGGACCAGGAACTAAATCATACAAGACATCAAGGACTGTTGACCACCTGAACATAAAAATACTCTGACCAACATAATGTAGACATGAAGTATTTACTGAGTTGAGAGTTTTGGGGATTCAACAGTTAAATCCTCCAAATTCCGTCCAACGAAGGACACATTTCCTGCTCCTAAGTTATCTGATTAACTGCCTCGTGTGCCTTGAACGCACCTCATGACGAACAACGTCACTATTATTACCTGAAAATGAAACGTAATCTTCGGTCACGGGGAACGAGGAATAAATCAACAACAATAGAATCTGCAGCAACGGGACCAGATTTAGGTATCGGTTCTGGTTTCTGTTTGTAGTCCGAGTAGTATCGACCAATCACATTGGAGCAGGCTTTGGTTGAATGCAGGTAAACAGTCTGTGTGGAGACCAAAAGAGGCGGAAAGCATTGGTTGAAATGCAATCTGGGAACCCACCGGCTGTCATCTGACGATGATTTAACTTTTTATTGGTTTAAAATGAGTTTAAAACAAAATCAAACAAAGTAAAACAATCTGGTCGTAGACGTCGTCTCTCAACTCCACCTCCAGTCTCGCATCTCAAGTTGCTATTCATCCATCTATCCATCCATCCATCCATCTATCTATCTATCTATCTATCTATCTATCCATCTATCCATCCATCCATCCATCCATCCATCCATCTATCCATCTATCATCCATCCATCCATCTATCCATCCATCCATCCATCTATCCATCTATCCATCTATCCATCCATCCATCCATCTATC
Source organism: Sebastes umbrosus (assembly GCF_015220745.1). Taxonomy (NCBI): domain Eukaryota; kingdom Metazoa; phylum Chordata; class Actinopteri; order Perciformes; family Sebastidae; genus Sebastes; species Sebastes umbrosus. Next base: position 398,982 of record NC_051285.1, on the reverse strand, counting down.
CATCTATCCATCCATCTATCCATCTATCATCCATCCATCCATCTATCCATCCATCCATCCATCTATCCATCTATCCATCTATCATCCATCCATCCATCTATCCATCCATCCATCCATCTATCCATCTATCCATCCATCCATCCATCCATCCATCCATCTATCCATCTATCATCCATCCATCCATCTATCCATCCATCCATCCATCCATCCATCTATCCATCTATCATCCATCCATCCATCTATCCATCCATCCATCCATCTATCCATCTATCCATCTATCCATCCATCCATCCATCTATCCATCTATCCATCCATCTATCCATCCATCCATCCATCTATCCATCCATCCATCTATCCATCTATCCATCTATCCATCCATCTATCCATCCATCCATCCATCCATCCATCCATCCATCTATCCATCTATCATCCATCCATCCATCTATCCATCCATCCATCTATCCATCTATCATCCATCCATCCATCTATCCATCCATCCATCTATCCATCCATCCATCCATTTTCTTCCACTAATCCGGGGCCGGGTCGTGGGGGCAGGAGGTCAGAGGTCAAGGGACCCCTTTGAAAATGGACATGACAGTTTTTCCTCGCCAGAATTTAGCGTAAGTTTGGAGTGCCAGCTAGTCTGACATGGTTGGTACCGATGGATCCATCAGGTTCTCTAGTTCACTATGATACCAGGATCTTCACTCTAGCTTTAAAACTGAGCCGCTACAACCTAAAAATCACAAGTTGTGTTAATGCGTTAAAGAAATTAGTGGCGTTAAAACGAGTTTGCACTAACGTGTCATTATCACGTTAACTTTGACAGCCCTAGTTTTTTAGTGACGTTTGTGTTTTTTGTTGCGTTGTTTCCAAACGTTTTTTACATAGGTCTTGGAAAAACACCATGGTTGGGATAAAATTTGTATTTTAAGCCCAACTAGGTGGTTTTGTTGCCTAAACCTAACTGCGGCCGTTACCGTAGTTTTGTTGCGTGGCGTAAACACCTTCCCGTGACATCAGGTTGTTTTTTTAGAACAAATATTCAAATGTAATTTTTGGCCAATTTTGGCCCTACTGGTACACGTTCACATGAGAATAGCATGCTAGCATGTATGTTAGCATTAATCTTGACGTTCAACTGAAGCTGTAGTTGGTTTAGAGTTGTCTTGTCAGGAACTAGAGTAGTTTATCATGTTGTCCTGTTGATGCTGCTGCAGGAGACGTCAGACAATCCATCCAGATGTTATCAGGATATTTTAGTCTGGACCAAAGTGTCTGATGGATGGACGGACATCGTCGTCCACAGAGCTACGATGCATCGGGCTAAAGCTGCGTATTGACGTTGTTATTCATGGTGACGTTGTCTACCAGTGGATCCGTTTAGTAGCTTTAGAGTCACTTGAGGTTTCTGATGTGGCCGCTGTGTTTACCAGAAGACTAAAGGTTACTGTTTCAGAAGTGTTTTTGGCTGAGCTGCAATACGCTGAATACACAGAACACAGAATACACTGAACTACATGAACCATACGACTCAACCAACACCGAGTACCAGATAAGACTTCATATACACAGTCTGGATCTGTGGATCTATAGAGTAGTAGCTTCTAACTCCACCACTCGTTCTATATCTGTATAAACTACAGGTTGTTTTAGCTGAAACTGACTGAAACTTCTGTCCAGACACTGATTCAGTCCCAGAAGACGTTGGGTGAAGTGGAGTGGAACTCACCTGGCTTGTGTCTGATGTGGAGGCAGACGATGAGAAAGCTAAAAGGTGATTAAAATAAGAGTAAAGACGGATGTGTGCAACCTTCTCTGGGCTGGACGGCGTAGTGGCTGGACTCCCCGGCTGACGCCCCCACAATGCTCCGTTAATGATCAACCACCACTGGTCCGGCTCGATGTTTGGACACTACAGTATGTCAAACTAAAGAGACACACTGGACGGGTGTAAACGTCTCTAGAGACGACAAAGACAGTCAAACTAAAGAGACACACTGGACAGTTGTCAACGTCTCTAGAGATGACAAAGACAGTCAAACTAAAGAGACACACTGGACGGGTGTAAACGTCTCTAGAGACGACAAAGACAGTCAAAATACAGAGACACACTGGACGGGTGTAAACGTCTCTAGAGACGACAAAGACAGTCAAAATATTTGGCTGTGAACGCGTCTTAGCGGCCGAGAGACGATCACATTCATTGATTAAGGTTCTCACAGTAAACTGATGTATTTCCAGTAGTACGTTAGATACTACGACACAGTAAACTGATGTATTTCCAGTAGTACGTTAGATACTACGACACAGTAAACTGTCTGTAGTCTGACTCTTTACTCCGAAATACTCTGAAGGAACGCCATCATTTAGGAAAATCCACCACCCAGAGACTCACTACTGACTCACATACTGTATCTAAAACATGACAAAATCACACGTATAACTTCATATCTTTATCATTATCATCACAGTCACCTTCTGTATGTAATAATCATGAACTAGAACGCTAAACTACAGTAAGCAAAAATAAACTAAACTAAGCTAAACAACAATGCTGAACTAAAGTAAACAAGGCTAAAACAAAGGGAACTAAACAACAAATCTAAATTAAACTAAGCTAAACTAAACTATAAACAACAAAGATATATTAAACTAATCTCTAAACTAAAACACAAAACTAAACTAAACTAGATTAAACTAATATAAACTAAGATAAACTAATCAAGACCAGATTAAATTTATATAAACTAAGATAAACTAAACCAAACTAATCTAAACTAAACAAAGTTAAACCAAACTAACAAAACTAAACTAAACTAGGCTAGATTAAACTAAGATAAACTAAACTAATCTATATTAAACCAAGTTAAACTTATATAAACTAAGATAAACTAAACCAAACTAATCTAAACTAAACAAAGTTAAACCAAACTAACAAAACTAAACTAAACTAGGCTAGATTAAACTAAGATGAACTGAACTAAACTAATCTAAACTAGACTATCTCTAGTCTCCCAGTGGAGGGTAAAGTGAGTCTCGGACTGTTTAGTGACTCGTCCTCCAGCTTCGTGGCCTCGTGGCGTTCTACTCTACACATACATCAGCACACAGCGAGGGCGTGGGCGTGGGCGTGTGTTTACCTTGTTCTGACCGCCTGGTTCCAGCTGAACGCCCCCACAATGCACGTCTGTAACAAACAGGGTCCTCACGCCACCTCCGTTCACCTCGATCCTTCTGATCCTCCTGATCCTGAGGTTGGTTTCATTATTACGATGTAAATATCTCCCACATTATATTATTATTATTATTATTATTATTATTATTATTATTATTATTATTATTATTATTATGTAAATATCACCCACATTATATTATTATTATTATTATTATTATTATTATTATGTAAATACCACACACATTATATTATTATTTGTATTGTTATTGTTATTATTATTATAATTATTATAATAATAATTACTATTCTTATTATTATGTAACTATCACCCACATTATATTATTATTATTATTATTATGTAAATATCACCCACATTATATTATCATTATTATTATTATGTAAATATCACCCACATTATATTATCATTATTATTATTATTATTGTTGTTATTATTATTATTATTATTATTATTATTAATATTATTATTATTATTATTACTATGTAAATATCACCCACAGTGTGATTAAAGGATCTGTTTATTTAACGGGGTGATGTTCTTTGTTCAAATGAACACAAACACATTCAACTAATTATTGATCATTTTTATTAATTCTCCAGAAGTTAAAAATGGTTAAATTTAGCACCAAATCTGAGTAACATCTCAAACAACTTATGAGACATAATAGAACATGGGAATGACAGTCATATACTTCTATCATCTATACTACTCTAACAAGTATATTTTATGTAGTAAGTATACTAAAATATATGTACTAGTAGTATACTTGTAAGTGTACTACTTCAATACGTCTTGGGACTAAATTGGCTCTTTTTAGTGTATAAAGGTAAACTTTAAGAATAAGAATAGTAAACTCTGAGTACACAAACACCTAAGTTTTATTTTATACTGTAACTATACAGACTATATATAAGTATACTGATAGTTTACTAGTTTTATACTTTATATTCGAAGTATACTCTCTTATTTTAAGTTTTAAAGAAGTATACTAATATCACACTTGAATAGACTTATTTTCGGTCCCCTACACCTCTAAAACAGAGGGCAGGATAGCAAAGGGTTAACTCTCAATTCATCACGATGGTGCTACATCTTTAATCCTCCCCCTAGAAACACAGAACCACAGATTTGTCAGCAGATGTCACTATTTTACCAGCATCACTATTTACATCTGAAGGGCTTCATCACAAAATACTTTCTATTTTAATGTGGGTGCCACTTAATGACTCACAATTATCATAACTTTAATTTAACCGTTATTTTCTGTATATTTTTTCAGGTTTTAATCACTTTGTTGGATCAGATCTAACAGAGATTTCACTGATTTTCAACCGCTTGTTTTACATCAGAGTGATGAAAGTCAGACATGTGAACACTCCTAATGCACAAAAGCCTGGTTAATAATAGAGCCGTACAAGACGGTATCATCAGCATAAAGACAGACATTGCAACGCTCAGTTGGAAAATTATTATTATTTATGTGTAACAACGAGGCTAAAAATACTGATCATTCTGATTGTGTTGTTTTTGTTGTCATTTCAGCATCATGCTGTTCTGTGTTTATATTTATTAATCCGTCACTTCATTAGTTTTTAAACATCTTTCCAAAAGACTGCAGCTGAAAGTAAACCAACAGCAGCACATTTACAGAAATGTTGATTAACGTGTGTTGTCCTTATATATATATATATATATATAAAGAAATGAAAGTACATGCACAGTCCTGTTGTGTCCACTGGGTGGCAGCAGAGGACAAACTGATGTCTCTCTTCACTCGACTGAGTGCTGAGAGACTCTGGTGGATCCAATGAGCCCAACTGGATTCATGTGTGATGATATTAGTCCCCGTAGGAGACATTTCATTGACCTCACTGTATAAAATGACCTGTGGTGACCTCTAGGATAATCACAGCCTCATGAAACTTTACAGCCACAAACTAGAGACCTAGAGCATTCAGAGGATGGATGGATCAAACTAGAGACCTAGAGCATTCAGAGGATGGATGGATCAAACTAGAGACCTAGAGCATTCAGAGGATGGATGGATCAAACTAGAGACCTAGAGCATTCAGAGGATGGATGGATCAAACTAGAGACCTAGAGCATTCAGAGGATGGATAGATCAGACTAGAGACCTAGAGCATTCAGAGGATGGATGGATCAAACTAGAGACCTAGAGCATTCAGAGGATGGATGGATCAAACTAGAGACCTAGAGCATTAAGAGGATGGATGGATCAAACTAGAGACCTAGAGCATTCAGAGGATGGATGGATCAAACTAGAGACCTAAAGCATTCAGAGGATGGATGGATCAAACTAGAGACCTAGAGCATTCAGAGGATGGATGGATCAAACTAGAGACCTAGAGCATTAAGAGGATGGATGGATCAGACTAGAGACCTAGAGCATTCAGAGGATGGATGGATCAGACTAGAGACCTAGAGCATTAAGAGGATGGATGGATCAGACTAGAGACCTAGAGCATTCAGAGGATGGATGGATCAAACTAGAGACCTAGAGCATTCAGAGGATGGATGGATCAAACTAGAGACCTAGAGCATTCAGAGGATGGATGGATCAGACTAGAGACCTAGAGCATTCAGAGGATGGATGGATCAGACTAGATCCAGGATCAGAGCGGGTTTCTGCTCGCTATCCAATCATGTCAAGAGTTTTCGATCCCAAATCACAGCATGTCTTCTTCTCTGGTGTTTCTCGAGGTCTTGGTGTCTTAATTGGTATTCTGGAGGGATTATTGATCATATTGATTAATTCTCCAGTGGTAAAAAAATGGTTAAGTTTGGCACCAAGTTTGTGAAACAAATGATATCAACCCAAAAACTGCTGCAACAACTTATAAGACACAATAGAGCATGGGGATGATTCTGATCATCAGATACCTCAGATATAATCCTGTTATCTTCAGATATCTGCTGCTTCAGAACAAACTGTGAACTTCAGCTGATTCTGTTGAATTAGTGCAGAAAAAAGATAAAAAGTGACGTAAACGGGAGATCCGATTTCCTCTCCTGTGTTTACTCTGAGATAAAGACTGCAGGGGCACAGTGTGTGTGTGTGTGTGTGTGTGTGTGTGTGTGTGTCGCTCACATAGAGTTAATATTTAGTGTCAACGGTGAAATGCATCTCCAATAAGAGAGAAAGAAGGAAGGAGGGCAGCAGACAGAGAGAGAGAGCAGAGAGAGAGGAGACTCATTGATACAGGTGTTACTCTGACTTTAGTCATTTAGACTTCATCATCATCATCATCATCACCATCCATGGCAGTTCTTCCTCTACGGGTGAGAATGTTGCGGCAGGTGTGGAGGTTGAAGGGCGTCGTCATCCTCGTCTGCAGCCCGTTCATCCTGCTGCCGCTCGCCTTCAGCACCACGGTGAGACCAGTTTAACCAGTCTAAATAACCAGTTTGCTGAACACTTGCAGTTTAACCTCTTTTACCTGACGGACCCGGTACCGGAGCTGTGTGTTAAAACACTGCCTTTAGAAACTTCCTAACATCCTGTGGTGGTCTTTCTTTCTGAATAGTTTCTAAAAGACGAGGCCTTAACGCGACTAAAACAACAAGTGGATTTGTCCAAATAAAGTTTGTTTGACAATGATTTCAATATTTTAGTTACAAAATCAACGCAAGAGAAATTGTATTTTAACTTTATAATATTTTGACCGTTTTTATATTGAATGTACATACTTGACTTTGGATTATTTTCTGTTGTCTTATCTATATTGTTATTGATCTTATTTGTTATTATCTAAGTTTTACTTGATCATACATCATTATTATAATAGAATTACTCCTTTTGGAGTCAAAATCATACAATTTAGTTGTTTTTTATTGAGGTCCAGACTGTTTAAAAGTGAGAGCAACAACAACAACAACAACAACAACAACAACAACAACAACAACAACAACTTTCATCTATTTAAAGGATATCTTTTTACTTCCTGACACATTAACAGGCTTCATTGTCTCCTTTAACAGCTGTTTAGATTGTTGTCAGGCCATTAAAGAGGCGTTATCAGTCATTATAAGCCCATAGATGTGGGTCAGTAGGGGCCTACTACACCCCATAGTATATTCACATGGTAGATCACTGAAAAAAGGTATAAAAAAACACAACAACGACCTTGGTAATAATGCAAACACCAGACTTCAACCAGGAGGCCACTACTGGTGCCCCGTGTGAGGCCAAAAGTCAACGTTGATTTATTTGTCACGTAACTTCCGTACTTAAGTTACAGCATTTCTTGAGTTATTTTAACTCAAACCATGATCTTTTCTTAAAGCTAACTAAGTAGTTTTATTTTGAAAAGACTGGACATTCGTAGGAAAATGCACAAAAAATCTGTTGTTGAAAGTCGTGCTGAGCGTCACGAAAAAAAACAGCGAAATTCATGTTTATGTACACAAATCTAATAGATGTGACTATTTCAAGAACTGTTTTGATTGGACAGATTCTCTCCCTTTAGCAGCTCAGACTCCCAGCAGCCACTGGGGCTCTTTAACGGATCACTTCACCTCATCGTTATTCAGCCTCTCTCTGAGTTCTCACATTGTTCACCACATGCAGCTTCACACGGATTCTCCTAAACGTTTGTTTCATATATAACAAAATACCTCATATACGTCAGTCACGTGTTTCTTTCTATTGAACCATCACTACTCACGCTGATGTTTCAGCTCTTACGTTTGTAGTTTTGTCCGTCGGTTCTGTTGGTTTTGAGAACTTTGACTCACCATGTTCTCAGCTGGATTCTGGAGTCCAGCAGGTGAATGAGTCTAAATCAACACGTCTTCACCTTTCTACAAAAACACCTGTCGTTGTTCTAGTTTTATATGTTATATAACGAGGCTTTGAACACAGATGTGACAGTGAGACGGACTGACACCAATCAGAACCTCCTTATACTTTAAAATCCCCTTAAAATGTTGATATTGATATAAAGTATTTCATCTTTTTGATTCGTGTACATCGACACAAAATCCCCTTTTTTTTCGTGACGCTCAGCACGACTTTCAACAAAGTATTTTTTGTGCGTTTTCCTACGAATGTCCGGTCTTTTCAAAATAAAACGACTTAATAAAACTACTCAGTTAGGTTTAGGAAAAGATTGAAATTCAGATGGAAACGTGACGACTGTAAGTTGTTGTGGGTCTTAGAATTAATATTAACCTGGAATGTTTTTATCTCTCTCTGTGTGTGTGTGTGTGTGTGTGTGTGTGTGTGTGTGTAGGAGGCGGCCTGTGCTTATGTCATCGCCCTCATGGCGTTGTACTGGTGCACTGAGGTGCTGCCGCTGGCGGTGACGGCGTTGCTGCCGACCATCCTGTTCCCCGTCCTCGGCATCATGGAGTCTAAAGACGTGAGACTCACACAAACACTCAGAGTACTACAGCTGGTACTACTAACTACTGTAGTATGATACAGTCTGCAGACATACTGTGGATATATTACATTATAGAGTTAATATAAAAAGCCTTTAACAACAACAGAGGCTCGTTAAAGATTGAATACCAGTAAGCAGTAAATATCAGCTGTTGAGACGTATAAAGGAGCTTTACTACATTATTGAATATAAACTGTGTTGACGTTATTAGTAAATCCTCTCTGTTGTTGTCCAGGTGTGTATGCAGTACCTGAAGGACACCAACATGCTGTTTGTGGGGGGGCTGATGGTGGCCGTCGCCGTGGAGCACTGGAACCTCCACAAACGCATCGCACTCCGAGTTCTGCTGATGGTCGGCGTCCGACCCGCCCTGTGAGTCACATGATCTCCTGCTCTGTACTGCACCAGGATGAACGTTTGAGTTATTAACAGGGGTATAGGACAAGTACAACATGTATTAAAACAAACGAGTAAGTGTAGAGTGCCTCCAACTTGGTTTTTGGCCGTCTCCAACTTGGTTTTTGGTCGTCACCAACCTGGTCCTGGTCCTGGTCCTGGTTCTGGTTCTGGTCCTGGTCCTGGTCCTGGTCCTGGTCCTGGTCCTGGTTCTGGTCCTGGTCCTGGTCCTGGTGTTCTGGTCCTGGTCCTGGTCCTGGTCCTGGTTGTCTGGTCTCGTTTGTTGATGAGGATTGATCTCCTCTTCCTTTGTCTCCAAGGTTGATGCTGGGGTTCATGGGAGTGACGGCCTTCCTGTCCATGTGGATCAGCAACACGGCCACCACCGCCATGATGGTCCCCATCGTCCAGGCCGTCCTGGAACAGCTCCACGGCAACGTAGAACCAGAACCCTCCTCCAAGACCCAGAGAGGGAGTGTGGACGTACACCAGGAACATCAGGAGAAAGCCAGCAGCGTCCTGGAGAACGGTACGACTGATGCACTGTGCTGCCAGGATATTTAAAAGCAGTTGTCATTGGAGATAATCCAGAGTTACGCAGAATCGTCCAATATCAGGGTTCTCGTCTGGTGGTTCGGTTGAGACGTTGAACTTGTCTGGTGGTTCGGTTGAGACATTGAACTTGTCTGGTGGTTCGGTTGAGACGTTGAACTTGTCTGGTGATTGAGTTGAGACATTGAACTTGTCTGGTGGTTCGGTTGAGACGTTGAACTTGTCTGGTGGTTCGGTTGAGACGTTGAACTTGTCTGGTGGTTCGGTTGAGACGTTGAACTTGTCTGGTGGTTCGGTTGAGACATTGAACTTGTCTGGTGATTGAGTTGAGACGTTGAACTTGTCTGGTGATTGAGTTGAGACGTTGAACTTGTCTGGTGGTTCGGTTGAGACGTTGAACTTGTCTGGTGATTGAGTTGAGACGTTGAACTTGTCTGGTGGTTCGGTTGAGACGTTGAACTTGTCTGGTGATTGAGTTGAGACGTTGAACTTGTCTGGTGGTTCGGTTGAGACGTTGAACTTCTGAATGTTTCCTTCCAGGTGTGAACGGGGCAACATTCACACAAGGCAACCCGGAGAAAACCAGCAACCTATCAGACAACATGTCCTCTGAGCAGGAACTGTTGTCAGGGGATCAGATGGACAGACGGGAGGACGTCAAACCGACACCACAAGACAAACCTCCATCAGACTGCAGCCACAGTGAGACTGGTGAGTCCACATAGGACATTCAATTCAATTATGTTGAAGAAAACCCTGATCTTTTCCTAAACCTAACCAAGTAGTTTTGTTGCCTAAACCTTTCTGTATAATAATTAGCCATGTGCTTCTGTTTGTTGCATGAAGAGTGTGTATTTTCAGAGCAATGGGCCGTCGCAAAAATGTGTTTGTTCATTTCTTTTTGGGACAACGGGATGTCGGACATCCCGTTGTGCTTTAGGTCCAATCGGAATTTTTCAGACTATTGGGGGTTTCGGATAATCTGAACATTGGTCAGTCTAAAAACGGATGCATGATGTGTAAAATGATCAGAACTGGTAATTGGTAGTAAAACACTGGATGAGTCTACAAACTGTGGTTGTTAGTGGTCGTCTCCGTGGAGAAGGCGGCCGTCTGTCAGATGGAGCTGGAGGAGCTGAGCGACGAAGAAGAGGAGAGGAGGATGATGAGTAAAGGACTCCTGCTGTGTGTCTGTTACGCCGCCAGCATCGGAGGCACCGCCACTCTGACCGGAACCGGACCCAACCTGGTCCTGATGGGACAGATGAGCGAGTAGGTGCTAACACACAAACACAGACGGAAACACGGAAACACGGAGCCAGTAACACTCGTTACTACGACAAGAGAATTAATGTTGTAGTTTGAAGTTAAGATGTTCAACCAAAGAGTTTAGAAGCAAAGAGACGAAACTCTGGTGTTGTAACAGCCGCCATTTTGGACTGAAAACGCTTGTTATATTTATAATATTTTATTGTTCAACTCAGGTCATTTCAGTAGAATCTGACAATAGGATAGAAATAATGTAGTTTTACTTTTGTACGTCTCTCTGTAGGAGGACGTTTTACTGGCGTCCGGTAGTCGCTTTCAGTCCAAAATGGCGGCAGCGTAGCTCTGCTGCTGGGCGCTGATGTTGACATGGAACCAACTATTGACTTTCACTTCTTAGCGATATACGTTCTTTCACTCTTAACATAACCTGTGACTTCCTGTCTTGTAGACTCTTCCCTCAGAACGGCGACGTGATCAACTTTGCGTCCTGGTTTGCGTTCGCCTTCCCCACCATGGTGCTGATGCTGACGCTGGCCTGGTTCTGGCTGCAGTTCCTCTACATCGGCTGCAAGTGAGTCACCAGAACCCCCAAACTAAAGAAGAAACAAACCCGTCCACCTGCACTTTAATTTGCAGATCATTAAATGTACGAAGTTGTGATGTTGACTCGTTGCAGCCTGCGGAGGACGTGGGGTTGCGGCGCGGTGCAGACGGAGAAGGAGCGAGCGGCGTACGAAGTGATCAGAGACGAGCACTGGCGGTTGGGACCGGTGACTTACGGAGAGGTCAGCGTCCTGGCGCTTCTCGTCCTCATGGTGGTGCTGTGGTTCACACGAGACCCACGCTTCATGGACGGCTGGGCGACCCACGTCTTCAACGCCAAGGCTGAGTGAGTACCAACGAACCAGGATACCAGTACATGTTGTGTTTTCGGTTGTCGGTTCATCCTTCTCATCAGCAGAAATAATGCTAGAACAATGTTCAATAAGTTTAGATTTAATCGACTCTATTGGATGTGAGACCTGTGAACATGTTTCCTCTGTGTGTTTCTATCTACTCAGTCTGGACTGTAGTTCTTCTCTAACCTAGAATACGTTCCTGTGTTGATGTAAAGTGGAACACAGACTCGGTTCAGGTGAATGAATGAACTCAGAGTGTTGTTGGAGGCAGACCTTGCCTCGGGGCAAACACACAGGAATCAGAGGCGATGAACAAACAGAGGAAACGTGTCCTGGGTACAAACTGTAGACCGAATTCCGTCACCGCATGAACCCAACACACATCAAGTCACCGAGGCCGCCGGCGTTCTCACCTTTCACCTGCTAGGATGAAGAAACACACCTAAACATCACTCAGGTCTTCACACGTCAAGTTCTGCTGTCAAACTTTATATATTTAGATTATTATTCAACCCCAAAAAAAGAAGCAAACAATCCAGATTGCAGAACTTTTGAGTTTCAACCAACAGCAGAATCAGTTGAATGTAATTAACTAATAAAAGATGTTAAACAGATTCCAAACTCAAACTCCAGAGTCAGGGGAAGAAGTCCGCGTAGGTCGGAGGTTAGGGTGGATGGATCAAATAAACCAACGTATCCTCGTACAGCGGTTCGTAGGATATCTACACATGTTCAGCAACACGGGACAGTTTCTGCTCGTTACATACGTACAGGCTTTTCAAAATAAACCTCCGTCTTCACAGGAAACTACTTGGTTAGGTTTAGGAAGTGATCCTGGTTTGGGTTAAAATAACAACGTAGGGGTCGTATAGATCTCTTCTCATGAGATCACGTTGGTATGGCAAACATCTCGTCCACATTTGGAGACATTTTTCGGTCCCTATGTAGGAAGACGACGCCTCGTTATCAAAACTCTGATTGATTTGAGATCAACAGCAGCCAATCAGAGACCTCTAACCTGAGGTCAGCTGTACCAGAGGTCAGCTGAGTGTCGCCACAGGAAGGAAGTCATACGTGTTCACATGTCATAGTGACCTCATCAGTGTTTGGTGGGTCACATGACTAGCGCAGGATGTCATCGATCTGTTTGTCCTGGAGGATGTTTTTGTCCTGAAAAAAACACGACTTCATTTCTGAGAAGAGACGAAAACAATAACAACCTCTTCAGAATCAGGAGGTTTTATTGAACTGCAAATTCACCCGACTGGTTTTATTCATTTAGATTTAACAAAAACACTACAGCATGTAAAAGGTGAAACCTGCACAGAGAGAAACTCTCTCACGTCAGATCAGTCTGTAAAGATATGATCAATGATTCCTGACAATGATCCTGATATATCTGACTGAAAATCAAACATGTTTACTGGATTCATTTAGAGAGAACGGTATGTGAAAAATGTCTGAAAAAAGTCCAGAAAGTGTCAGAAAAATGTCAGAATTAAATTTTCTAAAAAAAATGTCCAAAAAAGTCCAAAACATTTCTGAAAAAAAATCCAAAGAAATGACCTTAAAAAAGATTAAAATTTATAAATATGTCAGAAAAGTGTATAAAAAAGTCTAAAAAAAGTCTGAAAAGTGTCCAAAAAAAGTCCAGCAAATGTCCGAAGGAAAGGATGAAGAAAAGTCCGATCCTGGTACCATAGTAAACTATAAACCTGATGAATCCATCGGTACCAACCATGTCAGACCAGCTGGTCATGAAGAGGTTAAATAACGCTCCAAACTGTCATGTCCATGTTCAGAGGGGTCCCTTGACCTCTGACCTCCAGATCAGTGAATGTAAATGGGTTCTATGGGTACCCACGAGTCTCCCCTTTACAGACATGCCCACTTTATGATAATCACATGCAGTTTGGGGCAAGTCATAGTCAAGTCAGCACACTGACACACTGACAGCTGTTGTTGCCTGTTGGGCTGCAGTTTGACATGTTATGATTGGAGCATATTGTTTTATGGTAAATGCAGTACCTGTGAGGGTTTCTGATCAATATCTGTTATTGATCTGTGTTGTTCATTGATTTACAATAATAAATATATACATGCATTTACATAAAGCAGCATATTATACACTCCCATGTTGACAAGAGGATTAAATACTGGACTAATCTCCCTTTAAGGTACATTTAGAACAGATAAAGTCAGATGTGTCTCCTGGACTGGTTTTAAAGAGGGGTGGGGAGGTAGT